>NW_021703540.1:0-6172 GCF_005190385.1 Monodon monoceros | reverse complement strand
CAGGTCATGGAGAACAGGGAGCCTTGTTATGCTGATGGGCGGGATGTGAATTGCCAACAGCCACTCTGGAGAAGTGTATGGTGTTTCATGAAAAACCTAGGAAACAGAGCAACACAGCCTATGGCACTTCCACTTATGGTCCTATAGCTTAGGGAAATTAAAATCAAAAACACACAGCCACCCCAAAATTTGGGACAGCTCTGTTTACAAGAACCTCGTCTATGGTACAAGTTAAATATCCCAGAAAGCCAAAAATGGATAAAGAAGTTGTGGTACGTACGTACAATGGAATATCATTCGGCAATGAAATCTCTGTCACCAGGCCCGTAGCGGCATAATGAGTGGATTCAGGTACGAGGATTCTACGTGAAATAAGTCACACAGAAAAAGAAACATACGATATCACTAATACACGGAATGTAAACTTGGCTACACATGAACTGAATTATAAAAGAGAACAGGGTCTCAAATTTAGAAAACCGACTTATGCTTGCTTATGGGGAAAGGTGAGTTGGCGTGCTGCATAAAACCAGAGATTGAAATTAGCACAGATACCGTTCCATAAGCCAAATATGTAACAGACAAGACCTACTAGTTGCTCAACGAAATGGACCCAACACCCCATATTCAACGCCTAGGAATATACCTGACTAGTAGGAATCTTTAAACCCATGTATTTATATGTGTCCGTAAGAGAATCAAGCGTGTGTTCAGTGGCCTGATCCCAGCAGTGAAATCTGATAAATCCCTTTATCAAAATAAATTTCAAAAACAAAACACAATGACAGTGAAATAGAGAGCAATTCTTAAATAATTCATTCAGGGCTTGTGATGCAACCTGGATTGACCACATCTACAAACAGAGCTGGGTGAGACATAAGGCTGGACACTTCGGCCTGATTGGACTGGTGAGGCTCGGTGAGCAAATGCAGACCCTTAGAAGTCATAAGGCATGGTATCCATTCCATGGGTCTCAACTCTCCAGGTTTAAGGGATTTTTCCTTCAGCTAAAACATGCATGGGAAACACAGAGTATGGTCCACTGTGTGATCTGGAAACGTTCTTAAATGCATCTCAGTTTTCGTCCCCTGGTACTCGGGTTCACCATTCCAGACGCTTTACTAACACTCTCCCCACTTGGAGAGTCAGTGCCTTTAACCTCCTGTTTGGCACAGTTTACAATTTCTGCGGAAGATGAACAGGAATAGGGAGAACCAATAAGAGACCTGCTGTAGGTGTCTGCACGGTAAAATTTAACTCTCATTTCCCACTAGGAGGAGTAATTAACCAAATGCTCAGCATGCTGTGCCGGAACCAGTTTAGGGTCTGAAGCAACCCTGCGGATTTGCGGCCAGCTCACAAGAAAGCGAGTTGAAGAAAGGAGCTCAGGGTCACTGTAATTCACGAACTTGTAGAGTTATAAGTGACAGCTATCTTTGAAAAGTATATTGAAGTAAGGCTGCGAAGAAGTCTTGAAATTGGGGCAGAATTGCAGGAATCCGATTTCAGGAGTTAGACGGGAATTGCTCTTAAAGCATAGGAAAAGAGACAGAACCTCAACAATGATGTACTTGGACAGAAAGGGCATATGCTTTTTTTTCCAAAGCCCTCATTAACAAGGGGAGGAGGCTCTCAGCACCATTTAGTGGACAACAGAGGGCCCCCGTCACCAAGGCGAAGTTTGCCATCCAGGCAGGAGTGACCAACACCAGAGGGCCCACCTCACAGAAGGGTGAGGTACCCAGCCAGGATCAGTCTATCACCAGAGGGCCCACATCACCAAGGGGATGGGAACCAGGCAGGAGTGTCCTCACACCAGTTGGGCCACATAACTAAAAGGTGGGGAGGCTGGCACATGTGGCCTCAAACCAGAGTACCTACATCACAAAGGGGCTGGGAGTGAAGCAGGCAGGAGGAGCCTTAAAACACAGGGGCCAAAGAATAAAAAAGGTGAGGAATCCAGCAGTTGGAAACTCCCATCAGGCAGCCCACAGCACAGAGGCCATGGGATCTAGGCCTGAGTGAACGAACACCAGAGAGCCAACATCATGACACTGTGAGCAACCAAGGCGTTGAAAACTAAGAGCAGAAGGCCCACATCCCCTTGGGGATGGGAACCTTACAGGAGTGTCCTGGCATCACTGGGCTCACATCAGAAAATATGGGGAGCCTAGCATTTAGAGCCTCACACAAGAGGGCCCTCATGACGGAGGAGAGGAGGCTCCCAGCAGGCTACAACTGCCACCAGAGGGCCGGCCTCACCAAGGCAATGGGAGCAAGCCAGGCAGGACTTACCTCACAGCAGAGGGCTCACTTCACAGAAGGGTGAGGAACCTAGCCAGGATCAGACTATCACCAGAGGACTCACATCACCAAGGGGATCGGAACCAGGCAGGACTGTCCTCACACCAGTGTGACCAAATCATAGAAAGGTGAGGAACCCGGAACATGTGGCCTAAACCAGAGGACACACACCTCCAAGGGGCTCTGAGTGAGGCAGGCAGATGTAGCCTCACAACACAGGGCCCATAGATTAAAAAATGTGAGGAATCCAGCAGTTGGAACCTCCCAGCAGGCGGCCCAGAGCACCGAGTCTATGCGATACAGGCAACAATGAACTCAGAGCAGAGGGCCCACATCATGGAACTGTGAGCAACGCAGGCGTTGGGACCTCAGAGCAGAAGGCCCACATCCCCATGGGGATGGGAACTTGGCAAGAATGTCCTGGAACCGCTTAGCACGTATCAGCAAATGTGGGTACCCAGCAGTTATGGCCTGACGCAAGAGGGCCCTCATGACCGAGGGGAGGAGGCTCCCAACAGGCTCCAACTGCCACCAAAGGGACGACGTCACCAAGGTGTGGTGTGCCAGCCAGGCAGGAGTGACCTCAGAGCAGAGGGCCCACCTCACAGAAGTGTGAGGATCCCAACAAAGATTAGACTCACCAGAGAGCCCACATCACCAAGGAGCTGGGAACCAGGCAGGAGTGTTCTCAGACCAGTGGGCCCACATCATCGAAAGGTGAGGGACGCAGCACACGTGACCTCAAACCAGAGAACACACATCACCAAGGAGCTGGGTGTGAGGCAGGTAGGAGGAGCCTCAAAACCGAGGGCCCATAGAATAAAAAGATGAGGAACCCCGCAGTTGGAACCTCCCAGCAGGAGTCCAGGAGCAGCGAGGCTATGGGATCCAGGCCTGAGTGAACTCAGAACAGAGGGCCCTCGTCATGAAACTGTGAGTAAAACAGCCGTTGGGACCTCAGAGCTGAAGGTCCACATTCCCATGTGGTTGGGAACCTGGCAGGAGTGTACTTGCACCACAGGGCACACATCAGAAAATTTGGGAGCCCAGGAGTTAGGGCCTGACGCCAGAGGGCCCTCAATACCGAGGGGAGGAGACTCCAAGCAGACACCAAATCCCAACTGAGGGCAAACTTTGTCAAGGTAAAGTTTGCCAGCCAGGCTGTATTGACCTCACAGCAGAGGGCCTACGTCACAGAAGGGTGAGGTACCCAGCCAGGATAAGACTCTCCCCAGAGGGCCCAAATCAACAAGGGGTCGAAACCAGGCAGAAGTGTCCTCACACCAGTGTTGTCACATCATAGAAAGGTGAGGAACCCAGCACATGTGGCCTAAACCATAGGACCCACATGTCCAAGGGCCTCGGAGTGAGGCACGCAGGAGTAGCCACACAACACAGTGTTCATAGAATAAAAAAGGTGAGGAAACCAGCAGTAGGAACCTGCCAGCAGGCAGCACAGAGCACTGAGACTATGGGATCCAGGCCACAGTGAACTCACAGCAGAGGGCCACATCATGAAACTGTGAGCAACCCAGACGTTGGGACCTCAGAGCACAAGGCCCACATCCCAATAGGGATGGGAACCTGGAAGGAGTGTCCTCACACCACTTAGCACGTATCAGAAAATGTGGCTACCCAGCAGTTAGGGCCTGACGCCAGAAGGCCGTCATCACCGAGGGAAGGAGGCTCTCAGCAGGCTCCAACTGCCACCAGCATGCCGAAGTGGCCAAGGAGGTGTGTGCAAGCCGGTCAGGAGTGACCTCAGAGCAGAGGGCCCACCTCACAGAAGTGTGAGGAAACCAATCAGGATCAGACTCTCACCAGAGGGCCCACATCACCAAGGCGATGGGAACCAGGAAGAAGTGTCCTTATACCAGGGGGGCCACATCAGCGTAAGGTGAAGAACCCAGAACATGTGGCCTCAAACAAAGGGACACACATCACGAAGGGGCTGGGAGTGAGGCATGCAGGAGGAGACTCACAACAGAGGGCCCATAGAATAAAAAAGGTGAGGAAACCAGAAGTTGGAAACTCCAAGCAGGGGGCCCAGGGCACCAACGCTATGGGATACAGGCCGGAGTGAACTCACAGCAGAGGACCCATATCCTGAAACTGTGAGCAACCTAGACGTTGGGACCACAGAGCAGAAGGCCCACATCGCCATGGAGATAGCAACCTGGCAGGAGTCCCATTGCACCAGTGGGCGCACATCCGAAAATATGGGGAGCCCAGCAGTTAGGATCTGACGCAAGAGGGCCCTCATCACCGAGGGGAGGAGGGTCCCAGCAGGCTCCAACTGCTACCAGAGGGCCGACGTTGCAAAGGCGGAGTGTGCCAGCAGGCAGGAGTGACCTCAGAGCAGAGAGCCAACCTCACAGAAGTATGAGGTACCCAACAAGGTTCAGATTCTCACCAGTGGGCCCACATCACCAAGGGGATGGGAACCAGGCAGGAGTGTCCTCACAGCAGTGGGGCCATATCAGTGAAAGGAGAGGAACCCAGCACACGTGGCATCAAACCAGAGGACACACATCAACAAGAGGCTGGGATTGAGGCAGGCAGGAAGAGCCTCAAAACAGAGGGCCCATAGAATAAAAAAGTTGAGGAATCCGGCAAATGGAACCTCCCAGCAGGAGGCCAGGAGCAGCAAGGCTATGGGATCCAGGCCTGAGTGAACTCACACAACAGGGTCCACATCCTGACACTGTGAGCAACCCAGCCATTGGTACTTCAGAGCAGAAGTTCCACATACCCATGAGGATTGGAACCTATCAGGAGTGTCATCACACCAGTGGGCGCATATCAGAAAATGTGGGGAGACCAGCACTTAGGGCCTGACGTCAGAGGGCCCTCATCACCAAGGGGAGGAGGCACCGAGCATGCTCCAACTGCAAGCAGAAGGCACATGTGGCCAAGGCGAAGTGTGCCAGCCAGGCAGTAGTGACCGCACAGCAGAGGGCCCATCTCCAATAAGTGTGAGGAACCCAGCCAGGATCAGACTCTCACCAGAGGGCCCACATCAACAAGGGGATGGGAACCAAGCTGGAGTGTCCTCACACCAGTAGGGTCACATCCGTAAAAGGTGAGGCAACCGGCACATGTGGCCTCAAACCAGAGGACCTACATCAACAAGGGGCTCGCAGTGAGGCAGGCAGGAGGAGCCTCACAACACAGGGACCATAGTATAAAAATGGTGAGGAATCCTGCAGTTGGAACCTCCCAGTGGGCGGCCCAGAGCATAGAGGCTAAGGGATCTAGGCCTGTGTGAACTGACACCAGGGAGGCAACATCATGAAACTGTGAGCAATCCAGGCATTGGGACAAGAGAAAAGAAGGCACACATCCCCATGGGGATGGGAACCTTACAGGAGTGTCCTGGCATCACTGGGCTCAGTCAGAAAACGTGGGGTGCACAGCAGTTAGAGCCTGACGCCAGAGGCCCCTCATCACCTAGGAGAGGAGGCTCCCAGCAGGATCCAACTGCCACCAGATGGCCAACGTCACCAAGGCAATGGGAACAAGCCAGGCAGGAATTTCCTCACAGAAGAGGGCCCACCTCAAAAAGGGTCAGGAACCCAGCAAGGATCAGACTCTCACCAGAGGGCCCACAACACCAAGGGGATGGGAACCAGGCAGGAGTGTCCTCACACCATTGGGGCCACATCATCAAAAGGTGAGGGACCCAACACACGTGGCCTCAAACCAGAGGACACACATCACCAAGGGGCTGGGAGGGAGGCAGGCAGGAGTAGCCTCAAAACAGAGGGCCCATAGAATAAAAAAGGTGAGGAATCCCGCAGTTGGAAAGTCCCAGCAGATGACAAGGAACAGCGAGGCTATGGGATCCCGGCCGGTGTGAACTCACAAA
>NW_021703539.1:0-2016 GCF_005190385.1 Monodon monoceros | reverse complement strand
GTCTTTGGTGATTATATGTTTCATATGTATTAGTATAGGTCTGTCACCCCCATATCCTAATTTATCCATTCCTCCCCCCTTTCCATTTGGTTCAACATAATTTTGATTTGTTAATCCATGAGGGTCCTTTTCTTGGAAATAAGTTCATGGGTATCAATTTTTAGGTAACACCTGTAAGTGATATCAAAGGATATCTTTCTTTCGGTTTCTTTCTTACTTCAAGTTGTATGATTATATCTAGGTCCTTCTGTGGTGGTGCAAACAGCACTGTTTCATGCTTTTCCATGGCTAATATTCCATTTTGTACATGGACCAGTTCTTCTTGCTTCATTCATCTGTTGATGGATATTCTGGTTGCCTCCAAGTCTTGGCTGTGGTAAATATTACTGCAGTGTAGGATTGCCAGCCTGTGTGTTTTGGATTCTGGTCTTCTCAGGTGATAGGCGCAGCAGTGGGCCTACCAGATCATATGGTAGCTCAATTTTTACCTAGAAACTCACATTCATTCTGTTCTAACTACTGGCAGTTACCAGTTTACAGCCCACCAGCAGCTAGAGGGTCCACAGTTCTCTAAAACCCCTTCATCATGTATTGTTTGTGGACTGTTTTGCTGATGATCATTCTGACTGTTGTGAGGTGAACGTTTTTACAGATTGGTTTTGCATGTCTTTATTAATTTCTGATGTTGAGCATTTTTCTATGCCCTTTTTTTGGTGAAAGAAAAAAAAGAAAGAAAAGACAAAATGTGTGTAAAATGTGCCTC
Source organism: Monodon monoceros (assembly GCF_005190385.1). Classification (NCBI taxonomy): domain Eukaryota; kingdom Metazoa; phylum Chordata; class Mammalia; order Artiodactyla; family Monodontidae; genus Monodon; species Monodon monoceros. Next base: position 1,253 of record NW_021703539.1, on the reverse strand, counting down.
TTGAAATGGTCTTTTTTAAAGCTTGCCCTCTTTTGAATTTTTTGGTCAATTTTCAACCCCAGAATTGTTTTTTGAGGAGAGGTGTCATTTACAGGCCTACAATTAAGTTGAATTTTAACTGACCATTAGCACTGGGTTTAAAACTGCTGTTGCAGGAAGGCCAAAGTGCTTCAGGATTTCTCCATTCTCATATCTGGTTACTAGGTCAACAGAGCCTTCCTGAAAGCTGTGTTCCAGGGTTGTAAGTTAGAATGGAATGAGCCAGGAAGGACCCCTATAATTGTATGCCTCATTACTTCTTGTTCGTTTTTTTAATATAATTTTTTTTTTTTTTTTGCCATATGCGGGCCTCTCACTGTTGTGGCCTCTCCCGTTGCAGAGCACAGGATCCGGATGTGCAGGCTCAGTGGCCATGGTTCATGGGCCTAGCCGCTCTGCGGCATGTGGGATCTTCCCGGACCGAGACACGAACCCGTGTCTCCTGCATCGGCAGGCGGACGCTCAACCACTGCGCCACCAGGGAAGCCCTAATTTTTATTTTTACCACAGCAAATTTGATTATAATGTTTTATTTGTTCTAGGTATGCAAGATGTGTTTGTTTTACACCTATACATATACGTATTCATCTTGGGATCCATTTGCCATGTAGGTTATGACACAGTGTTGAGTAATCTTCTTTTGGAATTCCATAGGTCTTTGGAGATTATATATTTCACATGTGTTTGTATATCTCTGTTAACCCCGATATCCTAATGTATCCAATCTTCACAACTTTCCTATTGGTTAACCATAAGTTTGTTTAATAAATCTGATTGCCTTTCTCTGTGGAAATATCTTCATTGGTATCAATTTTTAAGTAACACCTATAATTGATATCATGGGATATGTGTCTTTCGCTTTCTGACTTCCAGTTGTGTGACTACCTCCAGAGTCATCTATGGTTCTGCAAACTGCATTGTTTCATTTTTTTTCCATGCCTAATATTCCATCTGTACACATACAAGTTCTTCTTTGTCCATTCGTCTCTTGATGGACTTTTTGGTTGTTTCCATGTCGTGGCTATTGTAATACTGCTGCAGTGCAGTTTTGCCTGCCTGTGTCTTTCCATGTCTGTCTTCCTAGGTTACAGGCCAAAGAGTGGTCCTGCGGGATCATATGGTATCTCAATGTTTACCTTTTAAAGGCAGCTCCATTCTGTTTTCATTAGCGGCACTTACCAGTTTACGAGCCACTTAAAGTTGAGGGTATGCAT
>NW_021703538.1:0-1369 GCF_005190385.1 Monodon monoceros | reverse complement strand
AACGCGTCCCTGAGGCTGCAGCGCGTGCGCGTGGCTGATGAGGGCAGTTTCACCTGCTTTCTGAACATCCGGGACTTTGGCAGCGGCAGAGCTGCGGTCAGCCTGCAGGTGGCAGGTGAGAGCCGCGAAGGGGGTGTGTGTGCCCTCCCTTTGGCACACCCCTCATACTTCCCGCAGCCCCTTTACCCACTGACCCAGGGCTGACCCGTGTCCTCACGGCCCCAGGCACCTTTCCCCTCCACTGTGTCCCGCTGCCCTTGCCTTACGTTGACCTCTGCCCTCTACCCTCTGCTCTCTTCCAGCCCCCTACTCAAAGCCCAGCATGACCCTGGAGCCCAACAAGGACCTGCGGCCCGGGGACACGGTGACCATCACGTGCTCCAGCTACCGGGGCTACCCCGAGGCCGAAGTGTTCTGGCAGGATGGGCAGGGTGCGCCCTTGACCGGCAACGTAACCACGTCGCAGACGGCTAAGGAGCAGGGCTTGTTCGACGTGCGCAGTGTCCTGAGGGTGGTGTTGGGCGCTAATGGCACCTACAGCTGCCTGGTGCGCAACCCCGTGCTGCAGCAGGACGCTCATGGCTCTGTCACCATTACACCGCATAGAAACCCCACAGGTTTTTGTTTTGTTTTCTTAAATGTCCCCCCTGGGGGTGGTGGTGGTCCTGTGTGCGGGGGTCACGGTATCTGAATCTAGCTCCATACCTTCAGTCTCTCGGAACAGTGAGATGCCTAATAATAATAACGGAAAAGGTAAACAGGGTGCATAGGCGGCAATCTAACCGTGGTGGGAGTGGGTGAGGGTGATGGTTACAGGTCCTCTCAGCTCTCTGGGTCCCCTGACTCCAGGGCTCTGGAAACCTCTGGAGAGAATGGAGAAGCATTCAGATCTCAGAAGAGAGTGGAAGGACAGGAGAGGGAAATGGATCCTGGTGGAAAGGGGAGTTTTGCTAGGGCTGGAGGCTGCTCTAGGCCGGGTCCCCCCCCCCCCCCGCCCGGGATGGACCTTCTCAGGCCAAGGCTAAACTGCTGTGATTCTTGTCAGATTAGGGAGACTCCATGTCTGGAAGTGCTGAGGCTTAATCTGTTTTTAGGTCTGGGGAGAAAATGGGGAGATGGAATGGGACCTGGGGGTTGATGGAGGAGCAGGATGCTGCGGGGTGGTAGCCCAGAGTGTCGGCGCCCCTCCTCACTGCCTGCCGCTCCAACCTCGCCCTCAGGCGCTGTGGAAGTCCAGGTTCCCGAAGACCCCGTGGTGGCCCTCGTGGGCACTGACGCCACCCTGCGCTGCTCCTTCTCGCCCGAGCCCGGCTTCAGCCTGGCACAGCTCAACCTCATCTGGCAGCTGACAGACACCAAACAGCTGGTG
>NW_021703537.1:0-2422 GCF_005190385.1 Monodon monoceros | reverse complement strand
TGGGAGAAACGGATGGGTTACATCTAACAGATTTGCTCAAAGGAATTCTGGAAAGGCAAATATGTGAAAATGTATAGCAAAGACGTGAAATGCCTTTTGGTCCCTAAATGGATTTCATTTCAAAGACGTGCATATTGCAAATACATGTACCATAACACTTCTCTGTCCACTTCTAGAATTTTCTAAAGCCTGACAGAACATCTGCAGAGAGAGGATGTCATTCCAAGATAATCGACTGCAAGTTACTAAATTAAGATAAAAATGTCCTTAACCTTGAACAGTTTTTAAAGAGATTTTAGAAGAAAGGAGCCCTCCAGGGGGTTGTATAACTATATAATTGTACCCTTTCTAAAAGGCTATTTACAGATACATGTTTCCCCTCCGTTCTTTAAAGTAAAATATAGGATAAAAAAAATAGTTTGGGGATAATATTTGTTTGGGACAGCAGGCACTGCTAATCAGTACCACTCCCTCCTTATTCCTTACTATCAAAGCCCTGGTTTAGGAGACCCCATTATCCTTAAGGCTAAGGTGGCCAGTTTAAAATCCGAGCTGATGAGATCTAAGTGCAAGTCTGCTGACCATCTGTGGTAAAAAATTTGCTCTCTGAGTTAGACACTGCCTTTTTTTTCTTACTTAATTTCTTTTTGTTTTCCTTTTCTTTCTTCCTGCCCAAATTGTTGGAACACTATTGGAGATTCTGGGGTCACTTTGAAGCTATGTGGACGTGCTAGAGATGTGGAAGCTGGAAGAGCGAAGCAACCCAGTCCCCTGGTGATGCCCTTCAGCAGCTGGACTAACGCTAGAGGGACTATCTCCAAACTTCCTGCTACCCGTGGAAAGTAAGGTAAATCACTCATTCACTTTCTGTTACCTACTAACTGATCCAGAACTCTAACCTCAGGGTTCTAGAACCCTTCTCAGTATCCCATAGTCATACTCATGTTCCGGACTCCTGATCATCAGACTTGCTTATAGCAGATGTATGGGGAGGGCGGGCTCTTCTGGAAGCCCTCATACTTCCTCCCCTACCCCCACCACACACAAATAATGATCTTTATGTCCAACTCATCCTTCTATCTACACTCAGAGGCCAGGGCCCCCAGGAAGGCTTCACTGACAACCCTTTACTCCTCTCTACATGCAGAAAGGGTAGAGGTGTGTGCTCTGGAATCACACTTCCTAGACTTGAATTCTTAATCTGTTACTTACCAGTTTAGGACGTGGGCAAAGTAGTTACCTTCTCTGGACACCCCTGTAAAAGAGGAACACTAAGTAGCACCTATGTACCTTACTGAAAGGATTAAATGAGCAAATGCAGGTAAAGTTCTTATAATTTTTTCTTGGGTCAATCCATTCTAGCTGCTATTGTTACCTTTGGCTAATTTAGGGCAGAGTCCCTTTGCCCTCCTTTGGTTCTCTGGGCCCGTCTCATTCACAACACACACAACCGCACACTGCAGAGTTTTGAAAGGTGGTTCTCAAAATGTGGTCCCTGGGCCAGCAATATCAGCCACACCTGGGAACTGGTTAGAGCTCTGGCACTGGAGCCCAGCAATCTGTGTTTTAACAATATTCTCAGGCAAATCTGATGCACACTAAAGGTTGACGACAACTGAGAACATCTGTCTCAGACTCTCCTGGAGGCATTCACCAAAAATAGAGATACAGGACCTTACACCTGACCAGCTGGAGAAGGGGTCTAGTAATTGCTCTGGTTATCATGCTTGTCATGATTTTTCAGCACATAAATGTTTGAGAATCACTGCCATTTTGAATGTGTGTTTCACTTGTCTGTTTTTCCAGTGGACTCTACTTCCTTGTAAGGAAGGTTTGTGAAGATCTGTTGTTGTTGTTTGCATTATTAGTTTTAGTATGCTAATTCTAGAATCTCTGGCGCATAGTGCAATCTCAGGCAGGAAGTAGTGGCTCATTAAAACAGGTATCCCAAAAGTCTTAGTAGAACTTCAAGATTAATTCCTTCGGGAAGAGGTAAAATTGTCATTAGATGCAGATGATATGATACTATATATAGAAAACCCTAAAGACTCTACATGAAAACTACTACAACTGATAAACGAATTCAGCAAGGTAGCAGAATACAAGATTAACATACAGAAATTGGTTGCATTTCTTTACACCAACAATGAAATATCGGAAAGGGAATGTAAAAAAACAATGCCTTTTAAAATCATAACCCCCAAAATAAAATACTTAGGAATAAACCTCACCAAGAAGGCAAAAGACTTATACGCTGAGAACTGTAAGACATTAACAAAGGAAAGTGAAGATGATTCAAAGAAATGGAAAGACATCTCATGTTCTTGGGTTGGAGGAATTAACAGTGTTAAAATGCTCATACTACCCAAAGCAATCTACAGATTTAATGCGATCCCTATCAAATTACCCATGACATTTTTCA
>NW_021703536.1:0-1690 GCF_005190385.1 Monodon monoceros | reverse complement strand
TGTTCTCCATGACCTGTGCTGCCTTTCTGGATTTTACACTTTTTTCAGATGGCCCTTTTGACCAGGGGGCAGTAAGACTTCATTGTAGTGCAGATTTCTTTACACGCTTGCTTGGTTGGCCAAAAAGGGCGTATGGGTTTTTAATGACTGTTTTCAGGAAAAAACGCATATGCCAATTTTGGCCAAGTGCACCATTGTCGACCTTCTGCCTCTTTTCCTATGCTTTAAATGCAATTCCAGTCTACCCACTGAAATCGTTTTCCTTCAATTCTGCCCCACTTTCAAATCCTCTTCGCAGACTTCCTAAATATATATTTGGACGATAGCTGTCATTTATAACTCTGCACGTTTGTGAAATACAGTGCCCCAGAGCTCCTTTCTTCAACCTGCTTCCTTGTGAGCTGGCCGCAAAATTACAGGATTTCTTCACGTCCTAATCTGGTTCTGGCACGGCATGCTGAGCCTTTGGTTAATTCCTCTTCCTGGTGGGAAATGAGCGTTCCATTTGCCCATGCAGACACCTACAGCTAGTCTCTCATTGGTTCTCCCTATTTCTGTTCATCTTGCGCAGAAATTGCAAACTGTGCCGAACAGGAGTTTAAAGGCACTGACTCTCCAAGTGGGGAGAGTGTTAGTAAATCGTCTAGAATGGTGAAACCGAGTACCATGGGATGAAAACTGAGATGAATTTAAAAACGTTTCCCGGTCACACGGTGGACCATACTCTGGGTTTCCCATGCATGTTTTAGCTGAAGGAAGAATCCCTTCAACCTGGAGAGTTGGGACCCATGGAATGGGTACCATGCAGTATGACTTCAAAGGGTCTGCATTTGCTCACCGAACCTCACCAATGCTATCAGCCCGAAGTGTCCAGCCTTATATCTCACTCAGCTCTGGGTGTAGATGTGGTAAATCCAGGTTTCATCACAAGCCCTGCATGAATTATTTAAGAATTGCTCTCTATTTCACTGTCATTGTGTTTTGTATTTGAAAATTATTTTGATAATGGGATTTATCGGATTTTCACTGCTGCCTTTATGCCGCTGTACAGACGCTTGATTCTCTTACAGAGACATATAAATCCATGGGTTTTATGATTCTTACTAGTCAGGTATATTCCTAGCCGTTGAATATGTGGTGTTGAGTCCATTTCGTTGATCAAGGAGTAGGTCTAGTCTATTACATATTTGGCTTATGGAAAGGTATCTGTGCTAATTTCAATCTCTGTTTTTATGCAGCACCGCAACTCACCTTTCCCAGAAAGCAAGCATAAGTTAGTCTTCTAAATTTGAGACCCTGTTCTGTTTTATAATTCAGTTCATGTGTAGCCAAGTTTACATTCCGTGTATTAGTGATATCTTATGATGTTCTTTTTCTGTGTGACTTATTTCACGTTGAATCATCGTACCTGAATACTGTCTTTATGCCGCTATGGGCCTGATGACATAGATATCATTGCTGAGTGATATTCCATTGTACATACGTACCAAAACTTCTTTATCCATTTTTCGCTTTCTGGGATATTTAACTTGTACCGTAAGCAAGGTTCTTGTAAACAGAGCCGTCCCAAACATTGTGGGGCTGTGTGTTTTTGATTTTAATGTCCCTAAGCTATAGGATCATAAGTGGAAGTGCCATAGGCTGTGTTGCTTTGTTTCCTATGTGTTTCAGGAAGCACCATACACTTCTC
>NW_021703535.1:0-1049 GCF_005190385.1 Monodon monoceros | reverse complement strand
AAAATATCAATATGTCATTTTGATGTATGATCCCTTTGTCCTGAAAAGTTATGAGACTGTTCCTTCCATTTCTAACAGGTGGAATAGTGCTCAGAGCCCCTGAGGGTCTGTCTCCTGGGTTATACTCCTCAGTTTGGCTTGAGTAAAATGCTCTTTTGTTCCCTTACCTTGACTGTTAATTGAATTTTCATTGACAATAAGATCCATAAAATAGTTTATATAGATATGCTAACTGATTCCTAAAGTTGTATATAAAATCTAGAGCATGTAAGGCAGTAACACAGAGGATAGTGGAAAACTTGCTTGTAAGAATATAAACATATAAACAAATAAATAATAATATGGAAAAGAAATACAAGAAAAAAATAGTTCTACAGTCCGGCCACACATTTCCTAAAAAAACACACACTTTTTGATATATACAGAATTACAGATTTGCGCTCAAGGCTAGGATGTTGAGGGGAACAACAGACTCTATGGTATGTTTTTACCTGGTTGATGAAGAACAATGTTACTACAGAATTGTTGAGAAATGATGTCAGATTAGTCTGAACATTTACTGAGGCAATGGTTCCTTCACTCCATATGAGAAGCTTCCCTGGACTCTAACTCTAGAAACTGTGCTGATCTTCCAAGCACAAGGCTCTACAAATCAGACACATTTTTCTTCATCATCCTTTTTTGATTTTTACAGCCTGCTTCCTTTCAGTAAATGTGATTTTTCTACTTAAAAGGATCATGTTAATGCAGGTTAGTTGTGGATATTTCCCAGGTATCTTGGAAATGAACCATCGGTGAGGGGAGAAACTCACATAGGAAGAATTCCTCGTGGCTGGAGATAAAGTAACACAGAGTGAATGATGCTTTTCCTAAAATGGGATTGAAGGAAACAATTGCTACTAATCTCCTTTCCACATAGCAACAAGTCTCTCTTCTTCCAATTTTTTGTAGATTTTCTTCCTATCTTTTAAAAAAAAGGTATTTCCTTATGATTTTCTCTAATAAGAAAGCAATAAACTTAAGCCCTTCCCTTTAAAACAGTGGCATGC
>NW_021703534.1:0-4901 GCF_005190385.1 Monodon monoceros | reverse complement strand
TTTTTACTGAATATAAAATTGTAGCTAAAAATTAGTATTTATTTTCTATTTATGTTTTATTTTTTATTTATTTATGTTTTCTCTGATGGGATGCTGACATCATTAGTCACTCGTTTTGTTGTTCTACTATATGTAATGAGTATTTTTAGCCTTGTCCCTTAAGATTTATCCTTTTTTGGTTTTAAATAATTAATTTATAACATGCTGGGTGTGGTTTTATTTGTATATTATTTGCTTGGAGTTTTGCTGAATTTCTTGCACGTATAAAATAATATCTTTCATCAACCTGGAAATCCCCAACTCTTTATTTCTTCAAAAAGTTCTTCTGATTTATCCTATCTTTCCTCTCCTTCTTGGATACTAGTTACATACAAGTTTTTCATTTGCTAATGTAACACATATCAGCCATGCTCTATTCTTCTTTGTTTCTCACTCTTTTTTCTCTTTCTGTTCCACTTTGACTAGTTATTTTCAACCTTTCTTCAAGTTTTCTGGCCTTCCTATTTCAAATCCAGTCTGAAGTTAAGGCTGTCTAGTGGAAAATATTCAAAATGAAACACAGAGAGGAAAGAATAAGGCAGCACAGAAAGGAGCATTATAGACAAGTGCAAAGTGGTGAAAAAGTTTGGCCTGCATACAATTTGATTTATAGGGGCAAAGGAGAGAAGAAAATGGAGTAGAAGTAATATCTGAAGATATATTCACCATGAATTTTCTAAAACTGAAGAAAGATACCAAAACACAGATTCATAAAGCATTGTGAACACCAAGTAGCATAAATGAAAATAAAATGACATCTATAAACATCATAGTAAAATATTTGGGAAAAACAGGGAAAATATTCAAGAACACAATATTTTAAAGACAGTATTTTAAATTAAGAACCAGTAAAACTGACATCTGACTTCTCAGCAAAATCAATGGAATCCAGAAGACTGGAATTATATTATTAAAGCAGTGCAATAAATATAAAATTCTACAAGTAGTAATCTTCAAAAATTAAGACATTTTATAATATTTTAAAACAAACAAAAATAAAAGTAATGTTTCATCAGCATTCCTATACTACAACACAATTCTTCAGAGTGAAGGAAAAGTGATCCCAGTCAGATATGGGGATTAAGGGGAAAAAAGTGTACTTGACAAGGAATTGAATGTCAGGGTAGACAAATTTGAAATTTTTAAATTAATGTGCCAAGTAGATGAATGGGTTGATAAAATGAATTTAAAGTAGACAAAGATAAATTAACAGACAACTAATATACAAAGAAGATAGCTGTATAAAGCGAATAGAAACAATTATTCTACCACTTTATATTTTTAACTATCCCAACTTTAAAAAGTGATGAGATTATGTGAATTGAAAGGGACCATTCGTTTTCAGGGAAGTGAAATGTTGAGGAGCAGTGTCCAGGCTGCCAGTATTTTGTTCCAGGGAAAGTTAATGAAAAGTGAAGCAGGTTGAAACCAATCTTATTTTTTTGTTGAATTAAAGTGCATTTTATATAGTTGATAATAAACAAGGGGAAGGGAAGCACAATAGCAAAATAAAAGCAAAACTATCATAGCTTTCTGAAAATTTTCTTCAAAATATGTCTGGTTTAGTACCTTCTGATTTACTCATATCCAAGATGAGAGATGGGTCTCAAAATTTCAAGTTTGTTTTCTTAAGTCCATTAGTGTCCATTTATTGGATTCTGTTGAAATGTGACACTAGTATTGCCCACCCTTACTTAATTGCACTCTCCATAACTACCAGCTGATCTACTTGACAATCTAAAATCGTCATCATTCTTACGATACTAAAGTTTTGACTGCATTTATCTCTACATTCAGTATTTCTCAGGTGGATCAACCTCCCAGAATGCAATGTTACATTATTGGCCCCTCTCACTCACATCCTGTCTTGTTTCTTAAAGTGTCACCACACAGGGACATAAAATAAAAGATCTACTAATAAAGGATAGGTACAAAATCCATTTTTGAAGAAAAGTGTGGCTGCCATACAGCAGCAATTGCAGGAGAGGTGTGGCTATTTGGGTTTGTAACCAGCTTGAAGGCAGTAGAAAAGCTTTTTTTTTTCAAGCAGCAAAATTTCTGTATAGATTAATTAGTCAATTGTATCCTTTATTTATTGCCTATAAAATGTATTTATCTATGAAACCTTGAAAAATGTTTAACACTTTTCATTATATCTGTGCCTTTGTGTGCCTTAATTTATCATTTTTCAAGTGTATTTAAAATATGTCTTTTATCTCATTTGATTCTTACTTAATGCTCTGAGATAAACTAAGTGTTACTAGCCACATTTTAAACATAAAGAAACTAGAGACTAGTGAGATTTTAATAGCTTGCCCTGGTGAAAGAAAGAAAACGGGATTGCAGAGGTTGTTGTCATTTCTATTGGGTTGACCAAAAAGTTCATTTGGGCTTTTCTGAAACATCTACTCCTGCCTCTCTGTCTTAAGAATAAAATGAGAACAACTGCTTTTTTTTGAAAAATATTTGGATAAAATATAGATCCAGTTTTTAAAGTCTATACTTCTAATTGCATCTATTGATATTGTCATTTAATTTGCTTTTAGTAGGCTACAGTTTGAATATATGGGAGACTTTTTGTGTATTCTTATGTTTCGATTATTTCCCCCAGGATTCCTTCCTTCCAGAGTATGATCTTATTTAATCAAAGAGAAATAGTCCGTCATCTCAGTGCTTAACCCTAATATAATGTGCATCCTCAGCAAACAATATATAAAGCATGGTGCCAATATAATATATACTGGTTTCTATCATGAGAATAATGTTATGGAAAAGTAGCAATGGCAATGTTTTACTGAGTGCTTACTATGTGTCAGAATATTTCTCTGTCTTTTACATACATTAGATCATTTAATTCTAAAAAAAAAGAGCAAAATAAATTAGAAAGGTATTATTGATTGGTATCCATCCTCTAGAGATGAGGAGTCATTGGGAGGAAAGCAAATAATTTGCCCAAGGTCATCCAGCTAGTAAGGACAAGGTTAGGATCAAAACCTAGGCAGTCTGGCCCCTGCTCCTCTACCTTCACACTCATCCACATTTCCATGTCCAACTCCCAAATCTGATTCTCCCCAACTTGTCTTATAAGCAGATTGAAAAGGAATTCCTTGATACTCCTATAAAACTCAGCAGTTTCCTCTAGGTTGCAACAAGATGTGTTATATTTCCTGTTTTTTGGCTTCATCACACTAAGCTCCTTGACCTTATTTATACTTTGCAACCCAAGCACATCCTTAGGTAAGATTTCTTACTCAATAAACTATGGTTGAATAATAAATGATAGGATGAACACATTATCAAATTTTATTGAACATCTATGTACTGGGCATGATCTAGATACAATGAAAGCAGCATTAAACAAAAAACTAGCAAAATGTTTTGTTGCCATGGAGATTATAATTGTTCCAAAGGTCTTAAACAGCTTCATATGATCCTGAAAGACTAAATCCTATTTCAAATTAGTTGAGTTTCCTGGCATCTGAGGCTGAAATAGACAATATTTACTAGTTTCAAAATGATGCAAATGTCAGTTCATTTAAGTTTTTTAAAAGTCTAAACCTGTGAACCAAGCTTGTCAAGATGGTGCAACATAAGTCTTTCTCCATACAGTTTAATTAGACTTTGTTAAGTAGAGTCATTTGTGCTTTTACTTACCACTTTTTTTTATCCCACATTAAATAGGGCTACTCTGCTGTCCTTATCTACTTTTTCTTTCTGTATTTTGTTTCCACTCTGTATAAACACCTAGTCTTTGACTATTTCAATTCAATCATAAATTTAGTTTAAAAAAATATTCTTCTGCACGATCAAACCTATTTGAAGTGCAGGAATCAGAAATCATCCTGGTCAATCTTATAGTTTTTGTCAGAACTGAATTTACCTCTGAGAAGGGAGCTAAGTGATTCATTGAAATATTATAGAGTTGTCTCCTAAAAACCTCAGTATACTTGTGTGATTCAACTCATCACAAAAATCATCTATTATTTAAAAATATGTGTACTTACCAAAGGAAATAATTTATTATATCATCTCTGAATAGATAAGTTCAGTTTTTACTACCTTTAATATCACTTGTATATATATGAACATTTGCTAATTTATTTATAAAAATACATTTTAAAAAATGCTTTAATTTTTCTATGCTTTGTCATTTTATGTTCTATAGGAATAGGGTGCTACAAACTACGAGCCAAATTATGTGTCTGAATTTACTTAGAGTTTGTGTACTTTCTGTGATACCTTGTGTTTTCTTTCTTTTTAAAGTTATCTAGTTGATTCCCGTTGGTGTGTTGAAAGACTTACCATTTCTCAACCATATAATTTTAGGCCTTTTACTTAATATTGTAATGGCTTATTCCCTACTACCACCACTAATGTAGAGATAATCATACTTGCCTCAAAAGGTTATGGAAAATGAGTCATAATATTAAACAACTAAATGTGTGAGGTATTGCCTAACATGTAGTTAAGTATTTATTAAATCTAGTTTTATTTTCATATCGTGATTTCATTCATTCATTCATGAAATCTTTTTGGATAACTTTTCATGCCAAGAACTGCATAATGGTTGGAAATTAAAAAAAAAACATATATATAATAAAACATTCTCTACTTCATGGTGCTCCCTGGGTATCATAGGCGTTTAAGATGATGACACAATACAATATGTTGAATGTCAGAAGTGGAATTATCTGCAGTCCCAAAGTATGCCATTCCATGTGTATGGGCACACAAAGAAGGGGCATTGATCCCAGTTAGAGAACTAGAGGGAAAGGAAGGAGAGGAATTGGGATTGGTAGGAAAGAACAAGAAAAGCAGGTATGTAGGATGAAAATGTGGTGACCACTAAAATCGCTGATGTA
>NW_021703533.1:0-1222 GCF_005190385.1 Monodon monoceros | reverse complement strand
CGCTGGAAGTCTATTATCCTATCCCACATTAAGTAGTTTGGTGAACTTCAAACGTCCGTTCATCTGCAACCAAGCTGGCAAACTTTAACTGATATTTCAAGCAGGTAAAAAATAAATTAAAAGAAATCCTTACACTGATGTTCCTTGATTTACACTGTTAAATGGTTCATTAACATGTAATTCTGGCTAAGAATTACATTTGAGACTCCTTGCTCAGATTTTGGTTAACAGTACAAATCTTTCAGAAATTCAAGTTCTTATTAATCAATAATTTGTCAGCTAGGATACATTCAGGCATCAGCTGCAACTACAGAATAGGTGCACTGCCTCAGCGCTGTGGAGAGACATAATCCAGAACGCTACTAGCAGACAAAATATCTGTTACTAGACAGCACAGGTGCAGTACAGCAAGACAAAACCATATATTCATGTGTGCCGCGGACCAGCCGGAGAAAGAGGATTTCACCGCCCAGGGTCAGAAGGGAAGGGGTAAGGAACTGAAGTAGCACCGACGAATGGGGTCAGAAGGACCAAGACAACTGATGGTTGCAAGGCAAATTTTAGTATGCTACAGTTGCAGATTATCTAGACTAGAAAAAGGAAGGCTGCCAGATGGTGGTTTACATTATCTACAGACTGTCTCGGCTCAAGGTTAACTTCCCTGGGAGAAAACCCATAAACCCAGAAGCATCAAAAATAACCTGCATGTGCAGGGGGGAGACAGCTTTGCTTGTCTCATTTTACATTCTTTCTGATTTCTGGGCCCTGGTGATTTATCTCCCATGGAATGGAACAAGGAGGGGAACAAATAGGGACAGTCCCTTCGAGCAGCGGCGGCATGCCTGGCATGTCCGTAGCCTGCTCTCAAGGCTGACTGCTTCCCACAGGCCCCCCTTTTTTATTTTTTAACTTTTGCTGCAAAATAATTCCATGAAGTTTAGTGCCGAGAATAGTATACTGTTGCATGAGGATACGAAACAGACATGAGAAGATTAATATTAATAATAGGCAAATTATGGCCAGGGTAATAAATCCTGACAACCTTCCGGTAATCCAAGACTGAGGATTTAACCACTTTAAATGGTCCAGTAAAGTGTGAATTACATCTTCTGGCGAAATATCATCAAGATGTGCATTTTGTATATCCTGAATTTCAGCATTTAATTTCTTAAGATCAAGACTAATATTATTATCTGACCAAACACTCAGCAGATGCATTTTT
>NW_021703532.1:0-25960 GCF_005190385.1 Monodon monoceros | reverse complement strand
CCAGGGAAGTCCCTTACATAATTTTTCTTTTGTGCTTTTTTTTTTTCTTTCGGTATTTGTTTACTTTCTGATATTTTAAGATTATCCTGCTTCACATATTTACCGTCTCAGCCCTAGTATCAGCCCTTTCTTCACAGAGCCCTTGTTCCTTTTATTAGAGAATGATATTAAAAGTGTACTTGTGGTAGCTAAATTTGCTCAGCTGACAATGCTTGGAAGTATATGCACGTATCCCAGCCTATGCATTATACACATAATTATAAAAATTTCCATGTGGAGCTATGTGTATCTCTGTCAGGCTAAAGATAGTTCATACTGATGTCTCCAACCTGATCTGTTATGACATGGATATTGTAACCTTCTCCCTTTGTTTGTCTGTGACTTCCCACTCCAGTGGTAAGAAACCTGGCTTCCACCATTTGTCATTTATTAAATTCAGTGCTTGTTCCATTCGATGACTGATACAGTAATTTCAGTACTGTTAGCTACTACCCACCATGGGAAAGAACTTTGAGTCCACTGTGTATGTATGGCACATTTTGCCTTTGGTCTACAGATTCTGTTCATTTCCAAAGTTCATTTAGGTTAGCCTATTTTGTCCCACCACCAACAGTGAGTTTTTTCATACATTTCTAAATCAGTTAGATTCTTTGTTACATTGTGTATTCCAGCCTTTGACACTTCCATATCCTAAGTAACTAAATTTGAATAGATTATAATTTACTCATTGGGTTGTAAAAATGTGTGGATGTAGACAAATGCATAGTGGCAGGTATTCATAGCTCTAAAGTATCATATGAACTGTTTCAACCACATGTTCCATAAACTGTTTCCAAAACATGTCTGTTTTGCCTTTTCTAGAATATCATATAAATGAGGTTACAGTGTGTAGCACTTCAGACTGGATTCTTTCACTTAGCAATGTAAGTGTTAGATTCATCTTTTTTTTTTTTTTTTTTTTTTTAACATGGGTTGAAGGTCCATTCCTTTATATCTCTGAATACTATTGCATGGCATGTATATGAGAGGAAGAATAATTTTCCCTCTTCTCTGTTCTTCATCGAGATCCCCCTTGTAATGAAAGGGAGATGAACTGGAGAAAAATAATCGGAAGTTTAATTTATACCATGCATACCTACTTGTATACTTGAAAGATACCCAGGAAAACTGAGTCACTCCCTTGAAATGGCCCAAGCCATTACCTTAAGTGCCGTCTTCAGCTGAGATCAAAAGAAAGATTTTAGGGAATGAAGGAAGCCATTTAAGGGAGGTTATTAGGCAAAGCACAGTAAACAAGGGTATGGGTGTTACGCAGATTTACATCCAGGCCTCTTTCACTGACAAGATTGCGTTAATACTTAGTCATCATTCAATTCCTGGTCCAGAGAGGGACACACCCTTAAAAATGGAGATACCCTTAACAAATGTAAATTTACTTTATAAAAGGACATTTTCTACTTGGTTTTCAAAGATTTTCCTGGGTTGGCTGTTTTTTAAATTAATCAGCCCCAAATAATCCTTTTGTCAAAGGGACATATTTTGGGGTGGTGTGTTCTCCCCTTGACATGTTTGTGCCATAATTTGCTTATGAATTCATCTACAGAAGGACATCCTGATATCTTTACTTTTTTGGCTCGTGAGCTCTCTGAGCACGGGCTCAGTAGTTGTGGCGCACGGGCTTAGTTGCCGCGCGGCATGTGGGATCTTCCTGGATCAGGGATCAAACCTGTGTCCCCTGCATCGGCAGGCAGATTCTTAACCACTGCGCCACCCGGGAAGTCCAAATGCTAGCTTGTGTTTGAACACAGTTTTTTAAAGCAGTTGTCTAACTACAAGAGGTGTGCTTCTTGGATCCTAAGGGGTGAGATTGTTTAGATTTGGAAAAAACTGCCAAACTGTCTTCCAAAGTTGGTTGTACATGCATCCCACCGGCATCGTGAGTATACTCATGTCTGCTCATTTAGTATCTGTATATCTTCTTTGTCCAGGTGTGTGTTTCAGTCTTCACCAAATCTTAATGGGCTTGTTTGGTATAATTTGAGTACAAATCCTTTATCAGATATGTGTTCATAAAAATTCTCAGTAAAATAGAAGTAGAAGGGAGTTTTCTCAAGCTGATAACAAAAATCTACAAAAACTGTAACTTCACATTATGCTTAATGGTAAGAAACATGAAACTTTCCCACTAAGCTCAGTTAAAATTCAAGGATGTGGGCTTCATATCCTCATGCTGTCCTTTACCTGGTCCACAAGTTGAGAGCAAAGAGTTCAGTACAGAGCTGACGTATGAGAGCACAGGCTCCGGACGCGCAGGCTCAGCGGCCATGGCTCACGGGCCCAGCCGCTCCGCGGCATGTGGGATCCTCCCGGACCGGGGCATGAACCTGCATCCCCTGCATCGGCAGGTGAACTCTCAACCACTGCGCCACCAGGGAAGCCCGCATTTGTCTTTTTGAAGTCTGGTTTTCTGCAGATGTATGCCCAGAAGCAGGACTGCTGGATGATACGGTAGCTCTATTTTTACTTTTTAAAGGCTTCTCCATACTGTGCTTTATAGTGGCTGTTACCAGCTTACATCTCACCAACAGCATAGGAGGGTTCCCTCTTCTCCATGTCCTCTCCAGCATTTACGGTTTGTAAACTTTTTGATGATGGCCGTTCTGACTGTGCAAGGTGATACCTTGTTGTAGTTTTGATTTGCATGTGTCTAATAATTTGAGATGTTGAGCATCTTTGCATGTGGTTTTTTTAAACACTGTGAGAAAAATTTACAGTTGACATTGGCTTTTTGAAAGTCTGACTGTTTTGAATTTTTGTTTGATAACTACCACAGGACATTTGTTAAGAGCAGGTGTCATTTACACCCTGGCAGTCCTTGTGAATATTAAGTGCCCATAAGCACATGTTTTAAAGTTGCTGTTGTGGAAATGGATACAAGCAGTAGGATTTCCTCCATGCCCCTCTCTGGTTACTTGGGTAACCACAGCCACTGTGAAAGACAGGCTCCTGGATTGTAAATTAGTGTGGACCGTGCCAGAACAAACACCCAAAATCTTGTGCTTTGTTACTTCATGTTTTTTTTAAATTTAATTTCTCTTTTTTTATTGGAGTAAAGTTGATTTAAAATATTGTTTGTGGTAGGCATACAGAATCTTGTTCAGTTATGTATATTCATATGTCTGTTCATCTTCAGGTACTTTTCCCATATAGGTTATTAGAGAGTGTTGAATAGACTTCCCTTTGTTTTATAGTAGGTCCTTTTTGATTATCTGTTTTACATGTATTAGTGTGTAAATGTTTTTCCCAACCTCTTGATTTATTCCTTCCCCTCACCTTTCTCATTGGGTAACCATAAGTTTGTTTTCTAGGTCTGTGAGTCTGTTTCTCTCTCTTTTATTTTATTTTTTTGGCTGCACTGCAAGGCATGCGGGATATTAGTTCTCCCAACACCAGGGATCGAACCCACGCCCCCTGCAGTGGAAGCATGGATTCTTAACCACTGGACCACCAGGAAAGTTCCTGTTTCTCTCCCGTAAATTAGTTCATTGGTATCAGTTTTTAAATTTCACCAATAAGTGGTATCGTATGATATTTGACTTTCTCTGTCTGACTTACTTCACTTAGTATGATTATCTCTAGGTCCATCCATGTTGCTGCAAACAGCGTTCTTTCATCCTTTTTCATTTCTGAGTAATATTTCACTGTGAACATGTACCACTTCTTCATCCATCCATGCGCTGATGGATATTTGGGTTGCTTCCATGTCTTAGACGTTGTAAATTGTGCTGCAGTGCACGTTGGGCGCATGTGTGTTTTCCAGTTCTGGTTTTCTCTTGCTATACGCCTGGGGGTGGGATTGCTGGATCGTATGGTAGCTCTAATTTTACCTTGTAAAGGCACCTCCATACTGTTATTTATAGTGGCTGTTACCACCTTAGATCCCAACAACAGTATAGGAGGGTTCTCTTTTTTCTACAGTCTCTCAAGCATTTATTGTTTGTAGAGTTTTTGATGATGGCTATTCTGACTCACGTGAAGTGATCCCCCATTGTAGTTTTGATATCCATGCTGCTAATAATACATGAATTAGAGCATCTTTTCAAGTGTTTTTCTTTTAAACAGTGTAAAATTTACCTATTGAAATAGGACATTGAAAGTCTGTTTCTTTTGAATTTTGTTTTGCTTACCTACCCCTGGACATTCCCTGATGGCAGGTGTCATTTACAGCCCTACGGTCCTTGTGAATATAAAGTACCCATAAGCGTTGGTTTTAAAGTTGTCGTTGCAGGAAAGGGCAACCAGGCAGCGGAAGTTATTCATACTCATCTCGATTGCTAGGGAAAACAGAGCCTTAGTGGAACTCCTGTTCCTAGGTTGTAAATTAGAGTGGAAAGTGCCAGGACAAATACCCAAAAGCTTGTGTCACGTTGCTTCTTGTTTAATTTAATTTTTATTTCTTATCAGAATAAATTTGATTACAATGTTGTGTTTGTTCTAGGTGTACAGAATCTGATTTATTCATACGTATACATGTATCTAATCAGGTTTAGATTCTTTGCCGTGTTGGTCATTACAGAGCATTGAGTAGACCTCCCTTGGCATCCAGTAGGTCCTTCCTGATTATATATTTTATATGTATTATTAAATGTATGTTAACCTAACATCTTAATTTTTCCATTCCTTTCACCTTTTTCTAAGTCTGTATGGGTCTTTCTCTGTGGAAATATGTTCATGGGTGTCAATTTTTAGATAACGCCAGTAAATGATAGCATCGAATATTTGTCTTTCTCCTTCTGACTTACTTTACGTAGTATGATTATCTCTAGGCTCATCTGTGGTGCTGCAGAAGGCATTGTTTCATCTTTTCCATGGCTAATATTCCATTGTGTACATGGACCACTTCTTTTTTGTCCATTCATCTGTAGCTGGACATTTTGGTTGCATCCATGTCTGGCTATTGTAAATATCGCTGCAGTGCACGTTTGGGTGCCTGTGTCTTTCTGAATTCTGGTCTTCTCGGCTAATAGGCCCATTAGTGGTTTGGCAGGGTCACATAGTAGCTCAACTGTTATCTTTAAAAGGCACCTTCATTCTGTTCTGATTAGTGGCTGTTACCAGTTTACATCCCAGCAACAGCATAGGAGGGTACCCACTCTCGGAAACTTATTCAGCATTTATTGTTCGGAGACATTTTTTCTGATGGCCATTCAGACTAGTGTAACGTGATACCTTTTTGTAGTTTAAATGTGCATGTCTCCAATAATTCTTGATGGTGAACATTTTTTCATGTTCTTTTTAAAAACAAAAACCAAAAAACAGTGTGAGCAAATTTACCTTTTGAAATTGTCTTCTCGAGAGTTTGCTCTGTTTTGAATATTAATGTCCATTCATGACCGCAGGACATTTTTTGAGGGCAGGTGTCATTTAAAGCCCTGCATTCCCTGTGAATATTAAGTGACCATTAACACTGGGTTTAAAGCTGTTGTTGCGGGAAATGGCCACAAGGCGGCAGCATTTCTCCATTCCCAAATCTGTTTACTAGGGCAACAGAGCCCTTCCTGGAAGTCATGTTCCTCGGTTGTAAATTAGAAAGGAATGTGCCAGGAAAAAAACCCGTAAGTTTATGTCTCATTGCTTGTTGTTCGCTGTTTTAATTTTTTTAATTGGAGTAATGAGTAGAATACTGTTTGTTCTAGGTGTACACAATGTGGTTCATTTGTACATTATATATATCCATGTACACATCCACTTCCCATGTAAATTATTACAGAGTGTTCAGTAGACTTCCCTTGGTATATGGTCGGTCTTTTTTTTTTTTTTTTTGGTGGTACGTGGGCCTCTCACTGCTGCGGCCTCTCCCGTTGCGGAGCACAGGCTCCGGACACGCAGGCACAGCAGCCATGGCTCACGGGCCCAGCCGCTCCGCGGCATGTGGGATCTTCCCGGGACGGGGCATGAACCTGCGTCCCCTGCATCGGCAGGTGGACTCTCAACCACTGAGCCGCCAGGGAAGCCCTGGTCGGTCATTTTGATATATATATTTAATATGTATTTGTATAGGTATGGAAATCCTCAGCTTAATTTATCCATTCCTTCCACCTTTCCTTTTAGGTATGCATAGGTTGTTTTCTAAGTCTGGGAATGTCTTTCTCTGTGGAAATATGTTCATTTGTGTCAGTTGTTAGATAACACTTTTAAGATATCATAGGATATGTCTTTTGCTTTCTGACTTACCTCATTTTCTGTATTATCTCTAGGCTCATCTATGGAGCCTCAAAGAGCAGTGTTTCACTGTTTTCCATGGCTAATATTCCATTGTGTTCATGGACCACTTCTTCTTTATCCATTTATCTGTTGATGGACATTTTGGTTGCTTCCAGGTCTTGGCTATGGTACATGTTGCTGCAGTGCAGGATTGCCAGGCCGTTTCTTTTTGATTCTGGTCTACTCAGGTGATAGGCCCATCACTGGGCCTACCAGATCACATGGTAGCTCAATTTTTACCTTTAAACACACGTCCATTCTGTTCTCAGTACTGGCTGTTAGCAGCTTACATCCCACCAGCAGCTAGAGGGTACACAGTTCTCTAAAACCCCTTCAGCATTTGCACTTTGTAGACGTTTTCGCTGATGATCATTCTGACGGCTGTGAGGTGAACGTTTTTGTAGACTGGATTTGCATGGCTTTATTAATTCCTAATATTGAGGCATTTTTCCGTGCCCTTTTTTTTTTAACAAAAAAAAAGAAAAAAAGAGAATACAAAGTGTGCGTAAAATATGCCTCTTGAAGTTTTCGTTTTGAAATATGCGCGTCTTTTGAGATTTTTGCTCGATTTACGACCCAAGGATTTGTTTAGAGCGCAGGTGTCATTTACAGGCCTGCAATTATTTTGAATATCAAGTTACCATTAGCACTGGGTTTAGAGCTGCTGTTGTGTGAAACGGCCACAAGGTGGCAGCAGTTCTCCTTGACCAAATCTGGTTACTAGGGCAATAGAGCCTCAATGGAAGTCGTGTTCTAGGTTGTAAATTAGAATGGAATGTGCCAGGAAAAAGCCCCTTAAGTTTATATCTCACTACTTCTTGCTCGATTTTTAAATTTAATTTTCATTTTTTATCACAGCAAGTGCGATTACAATGTTTTGCATGTTCTAGGTGTGCAAGATGTGGTTGTTTTACACATATACATATATCTATTGTTCTTTGGACCCTTTTCCCAATAGGTTATGACACAATGTTGAGTAGTCTTCTCTTGGTATTCCGTAGGTCTTTGGTGATTATATACTTCACCTGTGTTTTTATATCTCTGTTAACCCTGACATCCTAATGTATCCAATCCTCACACCTTTCCATTGGTGAACCATAAGTTTGTTTAGTGAATGTCTCATTGCCTGTCTCTGTGGAAATATCTTCACTGGCATCAATTTGTAGGTAACACCTGTAAGTGATATCATAGGATATGTGTCTTTTGCTTTCTGACTTACTACAAGTTGCGTGATTACTTCTAGACTCATCTACGGTGCTGTAAATGGCATTGTGTCATTTGTCTCCTTGGCTAATATTCCATGTGTACCTGTACCAGTTCTTCTTTGTCCACTCATCTGTTGATGGACTTTTTGGTTGCTTCCATGTCTTGCCTATTGTAATCCTGCTGCAATGCACATTTGCCTGACTGTGTCTTTCCAATTCTGTCTTCTTCGGTTATAGGCCCAGGAGTGGGCTTGCTGGATCATATGGTATCCAAATGTTTACCTTGTAAAGGCACCTCCATTCTGTTCTCATTAGTGGCTCTTACAAGCTTACGTCCCACCTAAAGTTGAGGGTATGCACTTCTCCACAACTCCTCCAGCGTTTATTTTTTGTAGTTTTTCTGATGATGTTTATTCTGACTGGTGTGAGCTGATATCTCCTTTTGGTTGGATTTGCATGCGTCTCAAAATCCCTTGAAATTCAGCTTTCAGGCATGTCCTATTTTTCTTCAAACTGTGAGTACAGCTTACCTCCTCAAATGGTTTTCTTGGAGTATGTGACACATTTCGAAATATTTTGGCCATTACCTCCCTGAAGACATTTTGAGGGTAGGTTTCATTTACAGCCCTCCAGTACTTGTGCATATGAAGTGACCCTCAGCACAGGTTTTAAAGCTGCTGTTGCCGGTAATGGCCATTGGGCGGCAGCATTTCTGCTTTCCCCACTCTGGTAACTAGGGAAACAGTCTTTCCAGCTAGTGGTGTTCCTCGGTTATACACTGGAGAGGAATGTTCCTGGATAAACCCCCAAAAGGTGATGTTGTCGTACCCTAACCTGTACCCTAAACCGTACCTGTTCCCCAACCCTAAACCGTACTCTAATCCTATCTCATACCCTAACCCGTTGTCGTACCCTAACCTGTACCCTAAACCGTACCCTAACCGTAACCCTAACCCATACCCTAATCCTAACCCGTAGACTAACACTAACCCGTACCCTAACACGTACCCTAATCCTAACCCGTTGTCGTACCCTAACCTGTACCCTAAACAGTACCTGTTCCCTAATTCTAACCCTAACCTTTACCCTAACACGTAGCCTAACCTGTACCCTAAACCGTACCTGTTCCCTAACCCTAACCCTAAATCTAACCCTAACCCTTACCCTAACCCATACCCTAATCCTAACCCGTACACTAACACTAACCCGTACCCTAACACGTACCCTAAATCTAACCCGTTGTCGTACCCTAACCTGTACCCTAAGTCGTACGTGTTCCCTAAACCTAACACTAACCCTAACCCTAAACCTTACCCTATCTCGTACCCTAATCCTAACCCGTATAATAACATTAACCTGTACCCTAACACGTACCCTAACCCTAATCCGTTGTCATACCCTAACCTATACCCTAAACCATACCTGTTCCCTAGCCCGTACCCTAACCCGTACCCTAATCCTAACCCATACAATAACACTAACCCGTACCTTGACACTCTAACCCTAACCTGTTTTCGTACCCTAACCTGTACCCTAAACTGTACCCGTTCCCTAACCCTAACCCTAAACTTAACCCTAACCATTACCCTAACTCGTAGCCTAATCCTGACCCATACCCTAACACTCACACAAATGTGAATACAGGTGTAATACATGTTTCAGAGGTTCTGTTAGTTCCTACTCACCCAACCCCGTTCCCTCAAATCCAGAATACAAGTAGACAGAAACTTCTGATTTCATCTAGTGACAAGTCAGGAAACTCTTAATCATTTTTCACAGCATTTTAACACCTAAATTCCAACACCATTGGATGTATGCAAGTTAAATTTTTCTGAATTATTTTCTGAGCTAAACCTAAATGCAGCAGTTTCTTTTTCTTAATGACCTAGGTAAATGGATGAAGCCTTACCCTGCTCTCTCACAAAATTTTTCACTGAACAGTGGCTGAAATTGAGCCCCGTCCAAACCCAAACTTGAGGCCTCAACCCCCCTGGCCCCCGTGCCTTCTGTTGCCCCCAGGGGTCCAGTCCATGGCTTACCTGTTTTTCCCACGAGTGTCTATTCCATGGCTTCCTGCTACTCTCTGTTAGCAGTGCCAATCCTGCTGTTCTTTCCTCCAAGGTTCACTTAGGACCACAGCCCCCTCTTTTTTGTACTGTCTCGAGCCCTCCCTTCTAGACTGCGCGCTGATGCTGGGGCTGGAACTCTGCAGACGTCACTGCCCGTTCGCCGTCTGTCTCCCTGTTGGGCTCTTCCAGGAAGGGGTGCTAGATGGAGGCCAGGCCAGGAATTCTTCCCCTTTGCTTGCTGGTCCTGTCAGTGTCATTCCAGCCACGC
This sequence comes from Monodon monoceros, assembly GCF_005190385.1. Classification (NCBI taxonomy): domain Eukaryota; kingdom Metazoa; phylum Chordata; class Mammalia; order Artiodactyla; family Monodontidae; genus Monodon; species Monodon monoceros. The sequence goes on along the minus strand of NW_021703532.1, from coordinate 16,154 downwards.
TTCCTTGCCACGGCAGCAGTTGCTTCCAGTAACAATTGGTTCCAATTTCCAGTATTATTCTCCACCTCTTTAAAGGTATTAGCCCCAGCCAACTGCTAGCTGCCTCCCCGGAGGCCTTGGTCCCAGCTCTGCAAGCCTCGGCTCATAGACTTTAGGTTCTGATAATGTCACTTTCTTCCATTTCTTCCTGCGGGCCTAGGAGTGGGCCTTGCTTCCAAGTAGCAGTGACTACCTCTGTGTTACCTCAGTCTTGCCTCCTTCTCTTCTCAGTCCTTTTTCCCCGAGTCCCTATATTAAATTATCTCTGTTAAAGTAACTGGTGTGTTTCCTCCTTTCTCAGCTGCATCTTGACAGACACTTGTCTGTTATGATTCCTCAAGCATGCCACATATCAGTACAAGGGAGCCTGGAAACATCCCTTCCAACTTGTCCAGGGTTTACTGTCCCCTCATTGACATCTGTGTTCTTATATAAAGTGGCCCCTAAAGGCCCTCCTATGCATGTGCAGACACACACACACAAATTTCTGTTGCTGCTTTGTGACTCCTGCGTGGATTGGCCACACACCAAGGGTTCTGCCCAAGGGTTCCCTTTGATCTTTGCTCAGAAAAACCAGCCTCCCTGCTGTGGAACCCCAACAAAGAGCCTAGACTCTAGGACATTCCTATCGTTGATTCCATCCTTATCAGGATAACTTGTATCTTACTTCGGGTCAGTCTGCTTTCCATTCTGATTACTCAGAGAGAGCTGACCCCTCCCCAGAGGGCCATACACTAGCTGGTCAGAGGGCTCCTAGACTAGCCCTAAGATGCCTCATCTTAGCCCCACAAATCACTTCTTAGATACACTTGCATTCTGACAGGTAAAATGGACCTTAAAAATTATCTAGCATCTATTCCAACCTTTCATCTTAGGGAGGAGTCATACATTCCATGTTTTTTAAAATGACAATTTGGGACAAATAAAACAAAAAAAATTGGTTGACTAGATAATTCACAGAATTCTCATTTCCCTCTGCCTGACGCTGTAAAGCAGCCAAAGCATTCAAAGGAAATCTTATAAAATACATTTAGATTTTTTTTGATCTTTAACATGTGTCTACACACCTTCAAGCGTGGGGGTTACAGTCTCAACAAGGGCCAGGTTTGGGAACATGTAAATTTTATGGAAGAGTATTAAAGCAATTTTCCCATAATTATTCAGCACCTGTCATTCCTGAAAATTGTAACTGCAGTGAAATATCGAATAGAATTTTCCCCATCATGAGGGGAGGCAATGTTCTGTGATCTGGAGCATGCGATGCCAGTGAATGCAGCCTATAATCTGAATAGCTCGAATATGAAATGAAAATACCGCTAGGGTATATGAGGTCAACACTTTTCAGTTATTCGAAATACTTTACATTATTTTGATCCCTCGTGTACCAATGGTCACATTCTGAAGTGATTGCATATAATCCTCTGTGTGTTCTAGTTCTGATATTTGACTATGTATGTCATCCTCACCACTATAAAAAACAGCCATGCTTGTGTACGTTTAAAAAGCACTTTAAACAATGAACTCCTTCTTTTCCCCATAAATGTAAAACAGCTGAAAAGCAGGGGTGGTTCTCTGTAGTTACGTTTGAATGTCCTGAATTCCATTCCGAATGTTAGGGTTATCTGCTGGTTTTCTATTGCTACACAACAAACTACCCGAAATCTTAGTTTAAACCAGCAAACTATTATTCCACCATTTCTGTGGATCAGGAATTCAAGGGCACCTTAGCTGGGTGGTGCCTCACACACTTGCCTGAGGTTGCAGTCAAGCTGTTGACCAGGGCTGCAGTCATCTGAAGATTTCACTGGGGCTGGAAGATTGGTTTGCAGGCTCACGCAGGTAGTTATTGGCAGGCCTCAACTCCTTGTGGACTTTTGGCCAGAAGCTGCAGGTCTCCCACGGGCCTACTCAGAATATAGCAGTTTGCTTCCCTCAGAAGCAAGCAATCTCTGAGACCCTGCTTTCAATTCTTTTGAATGTATATACCCAGAAGTGAGATTACTGGCTCATATAGTAGTCCTATATTTAGTTTTTTGAGGAATTGTCACATTCTTTTCCATAGTGGCTGCACCATTTTACAGTCCCATCAGCAGTTCACAAGGGTTCCAGTTACTCCACATCCTTGCCAGTACTTGTTATTTTCTGGTTTCTTTGTTTGTTTACAGTAGCCATCATAATGGGTGTGAGGTGGTATCTCATTGTGTTTTGATTTGCATTTCTCTAATGATTAGTGATGTGGAGCATCTTTTCCTGTGCTTGGTGACCATTTGTCTGTCTTCTTCGGAGAAATGTCTATTCAAGTCCTTTGACCATTTTTAAATCGTGTTATTTCAGTTTTTTGTTGTTATCGAGTTCTAGGAGTTCTTTATGTATTTTAGATGTTTATTCCTTATCAGATATATGATTTGCAAATATTTTCTCCCACTCCATAGATTGCCTTTTCACTCTGTTGACTGTGTCCTTTAATGCACAGAAGTTTTTAAGTTGGATATAGTGCCATTTGTGTTATTATTGCTTTTGTTTGCTGTACTTTTGGTGTCATGTCCAAGAAATCATTGTCAAATATGAAGTCCTGAAGCTCTTCCCTCTGTTTCCTTCTGAGAATTTCATAGTTTTAAGTCTTAAGTTTAGGTCTTTAATCTATTTTGACTTAATTTTTTAGAATTTTATTGAAGTATAACTGATTTACGAAGTTGCATTTAATTTCTGCTGTACAGCAAAGTGATTCAGTTATACACATATATATTCTTTTTCATAGTCTTTTCCATTATGGTTTATCACAGGATATTGAATATAGTTCCCTGTGCTGTACGGTAGGACCTTGTTGTTTTTCCATCCTATATATCATAGCTTGCATCTGCTAACCCCAAACTCCCAATCCCTGCCTCCCCTACCCTCTCTCCCCCTTGGCAACCACAAGTCTGTTCTCTATGTCTGTAAGTCCGTTTCTGTTTCATAGATTTGTTCATTTGTGTTGTATTTTAGATTCCACCTATAAGTGATATCATATGGTATTTGTTTTTCTATTTCTGACTTACTTTGCTTAATAATCTCTAGATCCATCCATGTTGCTGCAAATGGCATTATTTCATTCTTTTTTATGGCTAAGTCGTATTCCATTGTATATATGTACCACATCTTCTTTATCCATTCATCTGTTGATCAGAATTTAGGTTGTTTCCATGTCTTGGCTATTATAAATAGTGCTGCTATGAACACAGGGGTGCATGTATCTTCTCAAATTATAGTTTTGTCTGGGTATGTGCCCAGGAGTGGGATTGCTGGATCATATGGTAACTCTATTTTTAGTTTTTTGAGGAACCTCCATACAGTTTTCAGTGTGAGGTGGTACCTCTTTGTAGTTTTTTTTTTAACATCTTTATTGGAGTATAATTGCTTTACAATGGTGTGTTACTTTCTGCTTTATAAAAAAGTGAATCAGTTATACATATACATATATCCCCATATCTCCTCCCTCTTGCGTCTCCCTCCCACCCTCCCTATCCCACCCCTCTGGGTGGTCACAAAGCACTGAGATGATCTACCTGTGCTATGCGGCTGCTTCCCACTAGCTATCTATTTTACATTTGGTAGTGTATATATGTCCTTGCCACTCTCTCACTTCATCCCAGCTTACCCTTCCCCCTCCCCATGTCCTCAAGTCCATTCTCTACGTCTCTGTCTTTATTCCTGTCCTGCCCTTAGATTCCTGAGAACCATTTTTTTTTAGAAACCATATATATGTGTTAGCAGACGGTATTTTTCTCTTTCTGACTTACTTCACTCTGTATGACAGACTCTAGGTCCATCCACCTCACTATAAATAACTCAATTTCATTACTTTTTATGACTAATATTCCATTGTATATATGTGCCACATCTTCTTTATCCATTCTTCTGTTGATGGACACTTAGGTTGCTTCCATGTCCTGGCTATTGTAAATAGAGCTGCAATGAACATTGTGGTACATGACTCTTTTTGAATTATGGTTTTCTTAGGGTATATGCCCAGTAGTGGGATTGCTGGGTCGTATGGTAGTTCTGTTTTTAGTTTTATAAGGAACCTCCATACTGTTCTCCATAGTGGCTGTATCAATTTACATTCCCACCAACAGTGCAGGAGGGTTCCCTTTTCTCCACACCCTCTCCAGCATTTATTGTTTGTAGAGTTTTTGATGATGGCCATTCTGACTGGTGTGAGGTGATACCTCATTGTAGTTTTGATTTGCATTTCTACTTTGAGTTAACTTTTGTATATGGTGTAAGATAAGGGTTCGACTTCATTTTTTTGATATGCATATCCAGTTTTCCCAATATCATTAGTTGAAGAGACTGTCCTTTCCTCATCAATTGGTCTTGGCACTCATGTCAAAATTCGTTTGACTGTATATATGAGGGTTTATTTATGGACTTTCTATTCCATTGGTTTATACATCAGTCTTTATGCTAGTACCACACTGTTTTGATTAGTATGGCTTTAAAATACATTTTGAAATCAGAAAGTTTGAGACTTCCAACTTTACGCTTCTTTTTCAAGATTGTTTTGGCTAGTCCGTGTCCCTTGAAATTCCACATAAAGTCTGAGATGGATTTTTCTATTTGTGCAAGAAGTGCCCTTGAGATTTTGTTAGGGCTTACATTGACTTTGTAGATCACTTTGGACAGTATTGACATCTGAACAATATTAAGTCTTTCAACCCATGAACACAGAATGTCTTTCCATTTATTTGTGTCTTTAATTTCTTTCAGCAGTGTTTTCTAGTTTTCAGTGGTACAAGCCTTTCACCTCCTTGGTTAAGTTTATTCCTAAATATTTTATTATTTTTCATGCTATTTTATATGGATTTTTTTTCTCAATTTCCTTTTCAGATTGTTCACTGTCAGTGTATAGAAACACAAGTGACTTTAGTGTGTTGATTATGTATCCTGCAACTTTGCTAAATCATTTATTCTAATTTTTTTGGCATGGAATCTTTGGAGTTTTCTCATATAATGTCATCTGCAAACAGAGATCATTTTACTTTTTCCTTTCCAATTTGGATGCCTTGTATTTCTTTTTCTTACCTGACTGCTCTGGCTGGGACTTGCAATACTATTTGGGTTTTTTGTTTGTTTGTTTGTTTTTAAACCTTTTTTCTTAAATTTATTTATTTATTTATTTATTGGCTGCATTGGGTCTTTGTTGCTGTGCGCGGGCTTTCTCTAGCTGTGGCGAGCCGGGGCTACTCTTCATTGCAGTGCGCGGGCTTCTCATTGCAGTTGCTTCTCTGGCTGTGGAACATGGGCTCTAGGTGCGCAGGCTTCAGTAGTTGTGGCACACAGGCTCAGTAGTTGCGGCTCACGGACTCTAGAGAGCAGGCTCAGTAGTTGTGGCACACGGGTTTAGTTGCTCCATGGCATGTGGAGTCCTCCCGGACCAGGGCTTGAACCCATGTCCCCTGCTTTGGCAGGCGGATTCTCAACCACTGCGCCACCAGGGAAGTCCTCTCTCACCACTTCTATTCAAAATAGCATTGGAAGGGCCTTCCCTGGTGGTGCAGTGGTTAAGAATCCACCTGCCAAAGCAGGGGACACGGGTTCGAGCCCTGGTCTGGGAAGATCCCACATGCCGTGGAGCAACTAAGCCCGTGCGCCTCAGCTACTGACCCTACGCTCTAGAACCTGCGAGCCACAACTACTGAGACCTCGTGCCACAACCACTGAAGCCTGCGTGCCTAGAGCCCGTGCTCCACAACAAGAGCAGCCACTGTAATGAGAAGCCCGCACACCACAAGGAAGAGTAGTCCCCACACGCCACAACTAGAGAAAGCCCGCGTGCAGCAATGAAGACCCAATGCAGCCGAAAATAAATAAATAGGTTTAAAATAAATTTTAAAAAAAAGAAGTGGTGAGAGCAGGTTTTCTTACCTTGTTTGTGATCTTAGAGGAAAAGCTTTCAGCCTTTCTCCAATGAGTATGATGTTAGCAGTGGGATTTTCGTATATGGCCCTTATTATGTGGAGGTAGTTTCTTTCTATTCCTAGTATGTTGTTTTCATCATGAAAGGTGTTGGATCTTGTCAAATGCTTTTTCTGCATCATTTGAGATGGTCATGTGGGTTTTTCTCCCCCACCCTTTGGTCCTTCATTCTATTAACGTGTTATACTTACATTGATTAATTTTCATATGTTGAACCACTCTTACATTCCAGGAATAAATCCCACTTGGTCATGGTGTATAATCGTTTAATGTGCTGTTGAATTGGGTTTGCCAGTATTTTGTTGAAGTTTTTTGAGTATGACCTCGTCTTAGCTAATTACATCTGCAGTGATCCTATTTCTAAATAGGGTCACATTCTGAAATAACTGTTAGTTAGAACTTCAACATCTCAAACCCTTGTGATTTCCAGCGTAAGTACCCACATACTTTATTTATTTTGAGTTCTGCAGTCCCAGAGAATTGCTTTTCATTGGTTACAGAGGTCCTTTGAATGCAAACCATTTGTATCATTCCCTTGATTTTTCCCTCCTGTGGAAACTAGCCACTTTTGTACAGTGAGTTCACTTTTAATTCAGGAAACTAAAGAAAATAAATGGTTGGTATGTAGGTCAGTTCCTAGTTCTGCCTTGGTTAGAAAACAAAGGATTAGGGTTCAGCTAGAACTTGCATAGTTCAACTATTTCTTTTTTTTTTAACATCTTTATTCGGGTATAATTGCTTTACAATGGTGTGTTAGTTCCTGCTTTATAACAAAGTGAATCAGTTATACATATACATATGTTCCCATATCTCTTCCCTCTTGCGTCTCCCTCCCTCCCTCCCTCCCTCCCTCCTTATCCCACCCCTCCAGGCAGTCACAAAGCACCGAGCTGATCTCCCTGTGCAACTATTTCTTAATATGGCCTTTGTACAGATGCTCGTGTGCATTTCACCCTGCTCTTTCTTTGTGACCTAGAGATAGTAAGCCTCCAAAGACCTGGCTTTTGAGGCTAGGTTAAAAAGTCCCAACTTATTACATCTTAGATGAATCTTATGTGAGGCTTTAGAGAAGCTTCTTCTGACCTCGCTCAACCAGCTTGCCTTCTCTGCATAGACATAATTATTTTAAAATGAACTTCATATGGTTATTTAAGAGAATGTGTTTTTCTGCCAGCCAGATGATTCCTGTAAGATTTTAAGCATATTGTTGAGACTTTAGTATGTAATCTCTCAAAACATTCAAGGGATATATAGGATCTTTGGTTGCTTTATGGCACGCTTCTCTTTTGGAAATCTCCCTGGTGCCCTGACCGCCCTCCCACGTCACCCTCAAGCTCCGACCAATGTCCTACAGCTTCAAGACCATTCTCATGCACCTCACTGATTAAGAGCCTTCTACCCAAAGCTTCAACAGGTTGGAAATAAAGTTTCCACTGCAGAACATTTTTCATATTTAAAATTAAAATTGCAGCACAGCTCTGGTTAGAAGAGTAGCATTTTTAACTAAGGTGACATCAAGTCACACATGATACAGATGAATCACTTTATGGTATTTGCCATACTTGACAGACAGAGCCAGATGCTTCAGAAAAATTAGGCACTGGCTTCTAGCATCTGTCCACATAAATCTATTTCTTGAAAAATGCTCACAACCAACCTTCTTTTGGGAGACTAGGAAATAACAGAATGACTTTTCCACAGTCAAGTATCGTATTTTCTTTCGAATCAGGAAGAAGGTTATAATGTTTATTTAAGAAGGACTACTTTTGGGCTTCCCTAGTGGCGCAGTGGTTGAGAGTCTGCCTGCCGATGCAGGGGATGCGGGTTCGTGCCCCGGTCCGGGAAGATCCCACATGCCACGCAGTGGCTGGGCCTGTGAGCCATGGCTGCTGGGCCTGTGAGCCATGGCCGCTGAGCCTGCGCGTCTGGAGCCTGTGCTCCGTGACGGGAGAGGCCACAGCAGTGAGAGGGCTGGGTACTGAAAAAAAAAAAAAAGTACTACTTTTTTTTTAAGCCAACAAACGTTTATTCAGTGTTTGTTATTTTCTAGCATTGTACTGGGTGCTTGGGGACAGAAGGATGAAAGTATAAAATACATTTTCTTTTTTAAAGGAGACTTCTTTTTTTGGCCATGCCATGCGGCTTGTGGGATCTTAGTTCCCCGACCAGGGATTGAACCCGGGCCCTCGGCAGTGAAAGCACCTAAAAAGGACTTCTTATTTATAACAGTTTGTCTAGTAAGGTACCAGCGCCAGCTCACACTGGCCCATAAGAACTAATTGTTAAAATATTCAGGAATTTTGTGAGTTAATTGACATCATATTGGTAACTTGAAATCAGCCACGACAGAAGTATTTACACCAAGGGAATCAGCAAATGATCAGGACTTCTACCAGCATACCATTGATTTTTGTCCCCTCTTTTTAAAAAACTCCCAAGCAAATCAACATTATGCATGAAATGCCTACCATGTCCTTTTTAACATGGTGGACTACCCCACCCCCCAAAGAAAGACACTTTTGCCGTGGAATTTGTAACCTACTTGAAGGGAAAAGCAAACAGGGACCATTAAGCAAACGAGTATGACATGAACCACGAGGACAAAAGGAGTCCGAAGAGAGAGAAAGGAGTGGGCACACATAAGGCAGAGATGTCATGAAAATGTTAGACTTTGAGCCGGGCATTGAAGAACAGGTAGGAAAGGAAAATGGGCAGTCGAGCAGAGAGAAGGTCATGGAGAAGAAGCGGGAAGCAGACAGAGGAATACAGTCTCCTGTGAATATGCCAAGCAAGTGTGGAAGGAGAGAGAGCGGTGATGTGGGGACAGCCACTGTGGGACAGCACAGTTTGTGAAGCCTTTCTTGTATCAATACCTCATCTCATTCTGACTTTCAAAGCAAGCCTGAGGGACAGGGCAACTGAGGCACAGAGAACTGGTGCGAGGCAGCTGTGTGGGCCTGTGTGCAGAACGAAATGTTTTTCTTTGGGCCGTGTTCAGCATTCTTCCCACCGTACCGTGGTGACTGCTCATCTAACATTGTACAGCAAGTGACATAGAAAAGCAGCAACGAAAAAGAATTTTAAACAAGTAATATATTTAACACACCCCTGTATACTTTAAATGTGAAGATATGATGTTCTGGTGGCTCTGAATGACAGTAAAGCCTAACTTCTAAGTATCATCGCTTTCAAGAGTTCAGACACGATTTCTCTGCGAGGCGCCCACAGCTTTGTTGTATTCAACCCTAACTCTTGACAGGAAACAGAATTAGAACCAGAGCTCGATTTCTAAGAAAAAGAAAACACAGAACAAATAGAAAAACAGTGCTATCTAAACTACGAGGGCTGGATTCTTAGGTCCCCTGAAAGTCAGCTTTTCGAATAGAAATGTTTTTGTTCTTCTCCCCATACTAAACCTCAAGAGGGATAAACAAGAACTGAACTTTTGAGTTTAAAAATTTCCAGAAACCTGAATCTCACACACACAGTGTTGAGCAAAAAAAGCCAGACACAAACACAGTACTTAGGATTTCATGTCTCTAAAGTAGGAAAAACCAGGCAAAACTAAACGGTGTAGTCAGAAGCCAGCCCTGTGGTTACCCTTGGTGGGGTGGGAGAAATGGGGACAGGAAGGGGTCGCCAGAGAGCCTCTGGGCGTAGTAATGTTCTGTTTCTCCATCCAGCTGCTATTTTCACGGGTATATGCATTCTATAAAAACTCATCCACCTTCTACATTCGTAGCTTGTACATTTTTCCTTATGTCTGTCATACTTTGATTTTTCAACAGTGCTTAAATATTTCCTGGATCCTTAAGCAAGATAGAGGCAGAATTACAATTCTTTAAGAGGCAAAGACCGTTTGATGTGGGAAAAATGCTCGACGATAAGAGAGTGAAGTATTAGAAGTCTGGCTCCAGCCGATGCTGGAGCGGAGCCATCTTAGGAGGTGGGACAGGACAAAGGCCATGTATGTACACAGGAGTGCTGGTACAGTCCAGCCCTCCAGATGGGCCCCACAGTGGACCTGAGGGATACTTGAGAGGATCAGATGCAGTAGGCAGCCCAAGGTGGCATATGATATATACTATTACAAGAGATAATATCAGGATCTGGCCCGCTCTTGGGGCCACTTTCCCAAAATTCAGCTGATTGGCTGCCCTCGGAGGTCTTAATTCAGACGGAAATGATTTTAGATAAAGATGGCAAAGGCTATGCTCATACAGGCAAAGTAAAATGTTCAATCGTTAGGCACTCAACAAAGAGGATGCAATTATATAAAAAAGCAGGGCATAGGGGCCCTTGAATTTCACGCCCTGTTTACTCTTTATAATTTTAGCAGATATTCAGAATCATAGGATTTTTGAGCAGAAAGAGGTGTGCAGTTTAAGAAATGTGCTATCTTATCTCCCTTCTAGGTTTTCTAAGCCTATACTTATATCAAGTTAGATCATCAGAAAGTTCTGGATCATGTTAGGTTTGTCTCTTACTTCCTTGGAGCAGGAGTCTTATCTTTTACTATGCTACAGGGCCCCCTGGTGGTCTGATGAAGCCCATAGGACCCTTCTTAGAATAACTATTTCAATGCATAAAGCAAACGCAGGGGCTTGGAAAAACCACTTACACTAAAATTCAGTTATCAGATATGTCAGGATAGCAACATACGTGCTTCTTAACTAAAGCAGCACAGACAAGACCTGCCTGAGATCTAACGTAACTGTAATTCCAGAGTAGCAAGGAGAATGAACGAAATTTTGAGATATCTGCAACAACTCTATCACGGTAACAAAATATCTGTGATTTCTGTTGATGGCAAAGTTACGGCTAATGGTAAAACTCTGTGCTGGCGTCACGGACAGGGGAAGAAAGTGCACAGAAATATCAGTTAGAAGTTGAGGAGACTGGTTCAAGATTGTGGAGTGGAAGGACGTGCACTCGGTCCCTCTTGAGAGAGCACCGGAATCACAACTAACTGCTGAACAGTCATCGACAGGAAGACGCTGGAACTCACCAAAAAAGATACCCCACATCCAAAGACAAAGGAGAGGCCACAATGAGACGGTAGGAGGGGCGCAATCACAGTAAAATCAAATCCCATAACCGCTGGGCGGGTGGCTCACAAACTTGAGAACAGTTGTACCACAGAAGTCCACCTCCTGGAGTGAAGGTCCTGAGCCCCATGTCAGGTTTCCCAACCTGGGGGTCTGGCAATGGGAGGAGGAATTCCCAGAGAATCAGATTTTGAAGGCTAGCAGGATTTGATTGCAGGACTTCAACAGGTCTGGGGGAAAGAGAGACTCCACTCCTGGAGGGCACACACAAAGTAGTGTGCACATCAGGACCCAGGGGGAAGGAGCAGTGACCCCATAGGAGACTGAACCAGACTTACCTGCTAGTGTTGGAGGGACTCCTGCTGAGGCGGGGGGTGGCTTTGGCTCACCGCAGGGACAAGGACACTGGCAGCAGAAGTTCTGGGAAGTACACCTTGGCGTGAGCCCTCCTGGAGTCCGCCATCAGCTGCACCAAAGAGCCTGTAGTCTCCAGTGCTGGGTCGCCTCAGGCCAGACAACCAACAGGGCAGGAACTCAGCCCCACCCATCAGCAAACAAACGGATTAAAGTTTTACTGATCTCTGCCCACCAGAGCAACACCCAGCTCTACCCACCACCAGTGCCTCCCATCAGGAAGCTTGCACAAACCTCTCAGATAGCCTCATCCACCAGAGGGCAGACAGCAGAGGCAAGAAGAACTACAGTTCTGCAGCCTGTGGAAGGAAAACCACATTCACGTGAAAGACAGACAAAATGAAAAGGCAGAGGGCTATGTACCAGATGAAGGAACAAGATAAAACCCCAGAAAAACAACTAAATGAAGTGGAGATAGGCAACCTTCCAGAAAAAGAATTCAGAATAATGACAGTGAAGAGGATCCAGGACATCTGAAAAAGAATGGAGGCAAAGATCGAGAAGATGCAAGAAATGTTTAAAAAGACCTAGAAGAATTAAAGAACAAACACCTAGAAGAATTAAAGAACAAACAAACAGAGATGAACAATGCGATAACTGAAATGAAAAATATACTAGAAGAAATCAATAGCAGAATAACTGAGGCAGAAGAACGGATAAGTGACCTGGAAGACAGAATGGTGGAATTCACTGCTGCAGAGTAGAATAAAGAAAAAAGAATTAAAAGAAATGAAGACAGCCTAAGAGACCTCTGGGACAACATTAAACACAACAACATTCATATTATAGGGGTCCCAGAAGGAGAATATAGAGAGAAAGGACCCAAGAAAATATCTGAAGAGATTATAGTGGAAAACGTCCCTAACATGGGAAAGGAGATAGCCACCCAAGTCCAGGAAGCACGGAGAGTCCCAGGCGGGATAAACCCAAGGAGAAACATGCCAAGACACACAGTAATCAAACTGACAAAAACTAAAGACAAAGGAAAATTATTAAAAGCAACAAGGGAAAAATGACAAGTAACATACAAGGGAACTCCCATAAGGTTAACAGCTGATTCCTCAGCACAAACTCTACAAGCCAGAAGGGAGTGGTACAATATATTTAAAGTGATGAAAGGGAAGAAGCTACAACTAAGATTACTCTACCTGGGCAAGGATCTCATTCAGATTCAACACAGAAATCAAAAGATTTACAGAAAAGCAAAAGGTAAGAGAATTCAGCACCACCAAACCAGCTCTACAACAAATGCTAAAGGAACTTCTCTAAGTGGGAAACAGAAGAGAAGAAAAGGACCTCCAAAAACAAACCCAAAACAATTAAGAAAATGGTAATAGGAACATACATATAGATAATTACCTTGAATGTGAATGGATTAAATGCTCCAACTAAAAGACACAGGCTCACTGAATGGATAGAAAAACAAGACCCGTATATATGCTATCTACAAGAGACCCACTTCAGACCTAGGGACACGTACAGACTGAAAGTGAGGGGATGGAAAAAGATACTCCATGCAAATGGAAATCAAAAGAAATCTGTAGTAGCAATACTCATATCAGATAAAACACACTTTAAAATAAAGAATGTTACAAGAGACAAGGAAGGACACTACATAATTATGAAGGGATCAGTCCAAGAAGATATAACAATTATAAATATATATGTACCCAACATAGGAGCACCTCAATACACGAGGCAAATACTAACAGCTATAAAGGAGGAAATCGACAGTAACACAATAATAGTGGGGGAGTTTAACACCTCACACCAATGGACAGATCATCCAGACAGAAAATTAATAAGGAAACACATGCTTTAAATGACACAGCAGACCAGATACATTTAATTGATATTTATAGGACCTTCCATCCGAAAACAGCAGATAATACTTTCTTCTTAAGTGCACATGGATCATTCTCCAGGGTAGGTCACATCTGGAGTCACAAATCAAGCCTCAGTAAATTTAAGAAAATGGACATCATATCAACCATCATTTCTGACCACAGCACTATGAGATTAGAAATAAATTACAGGGAAAAAAGACACAAAAAGCAGGAACACATGGAGGCTAAACAGTACGTTGCTAAATAACCAAGAGATCACTGAAGAAATCAAAGAGGAAATCAAAGAATACCTAGAGACGAATAAAAACAAAAACATGACGATCCAAAACCTATGGGATGCAGCAAAAGCAGTTCTAAGAGGGAATTTTATAGCAATACAATCCTACCTCAAGAAACAAGAAAAATCTCAGATAAACAACCTAACCTTACACCTAAAGGAACTAGAGAAAGAAGAACAAATGAAACCCAAAGTTAGTAGAATGAAAGAAATCATAAAGATCAGAGCAGAAATAAATGAAATAGAAACAAAGAAAACAATAGCAAAGATCAATAAAACTAAAAGCTGGTTCTTTGAGAAGATAAACAAAATTGATAAATCTTTAGCCAGACTCATCAAGAAAGAGAGGGAGAGGACTCAAATCAATAAAATTAGAAATGAAAAAGGAGAAGTTACAACAGACACCGTAGAAATACAAAGCATCCCAAGAGACTACTACAAGCAACTCTATGCCAATAAAATGGACAACCTGGAAGAAATGGACAAGTTCTTAGAAAAATATAACCTTCCAAGACTGAACCAGGAAGAAATAGAAAATATGAACAGACCAATCACAAGTAATGAAATTGAAACTGTGATTAAAAATCTTCCAACAAACAAGTCCAGGACCAGATGGCTTCACAGGCGAATTCTACCAAACGTTTAGAGAAGAGCTAACACCCATCCTTCTCAAACTCTTCCAAAAAATTGCAGAGGAAGGAGCACTCCCTAACTCATTCTACGAGGCCACCATCACCCTGATACCAAAACCAGACAAAGATACTACAAAAAAAGAAAATTACAGACCAATATCACTGATGAATATTGATGCAAAAATTCTCAACAAACTATTAGCAAACAGAATCCAACAACACATTAAAAGGATCATACACCATGATCAAGTGGGATTTATCCCAGGGATGCAAGGATTCTTCGGTATACGTAAATCAATCATTGTGGTGCACCATATTAACAAATTGAAGAATAAAAACTATATGATTATCTCAGTAGATGCAGAAAAAGCTTTTGACATGATAAAAACTCTCCAGAAAGTGGGCGTAGAGGGAACCTACCTCAACATAATAAAGGCCCTATACGACAAATGCACAGCAAACATCATTCTCAATGGTGAAAAACTGAAAGCATTTCCTCTAAGATCAGGAACAAGACAAGGATGTCCACTCTCACTACTATTATTCAACATCGTTTTGGAAGTCCTAGCCATGGCAGTCAGAGAAGAAAAGGAAATAAAAGGAATCCAAATTGGAAAAGAAGAAATAAAACTGTCACTGTTTGCAGATGACATGATACTATACATAGATAATCCTAAGGATGCTACCGGAAAACTAGTAGAGCTAAACAATGAATTTGGTAACATTGCAGGATACAAAATTAATGCACAGAAATCTCTTGCACTCCTATACACTAACAACAAAGGATCAGAAAGAGAAATTAAGGAAACAATCCCATTCACCATTGCAACAAAAGAATAAAATACCTAGGAATAAACCTACCTAAGGAGGTAAAAGACATGTACTCAGAAAACTGTAAGACACTGATGAAAGAAATCAAAGATGACGCAAACAGATGGAGAGATATACCATGTTTTCGGATTGGAAGAATCAATGTTGTGGAAATCACTATAATAGCCAAAGCAACGTACAGATTCAGTGCAATCCCTATCAAATTACCAATGGTATTTTTTACAGAACTAGAACAAAAAATCTTCAAAATTTGTATGGAGACACAAAAGACCCTGCATAGCCAAAGCAATCTTGAGGGAAAAAAACGGAGCTGGAGGAATCAGACTCCCTGACTTCAGACTATACTACAAAGCTATAGTAATCAAGACAATATGGTACTGGTACAAAAACAAAAATATAGATCAATGGAACAGGAAAGGAAGGCCAGAGATTGACCCACACGCCTATGGTCAACTAATCTATGGCAAAGGAGGCAAGGATATACAATGGGGAAAAGAGAGTCTCTTCAATAAGTGGTGCTGGGAAAACTGGACAGCTACATGTAAAAGAATGGAATTAGCACACTCCCTAACACCATACACAAAATAAACTCAAAATGGATTAAAGACCTGAATGTAAGACTGGACACTATAAAACTCTTAGAGGAAAACATAGGAAGAATACTCTTTGACATAAATAAATCACAGCAAGATCGTTTTTGACCCACCTCCTAGAGTAATGGAAATAAAAACAAAAATAAACAAATGGGCCCTAAGGAAGGTTCAAAGCTTTTGCACAGCAAAGGTAAACCATAAACAAGACGAAGCAACCCTCAGAGTGGGAGAAAATATTTGCAAACGAATCAGTGGACAAAAGGTTAATCTCCAAAATGTATAAACAGCTCATGCAGCTCAATATTAAAAAAAACAAACAACCCAATCCAAAAATGGGCAGAAGCCCTAAATAGACATTTTTCCAAAGAAGACATACAGATGGCCAAGAGGCACTTGAAAAGCTGCTCAACATCACTAATTAGAGAAATGCAAATCAAAACTACAATGAGTTATCTATCACCTCACACCGGTTAGAATGGGCACCATCAGAAAATCTACAAACAACAAATGTTGGA
>NW_021703531.1:1519-2011 GCF_005190385.1 Monodon monoceros | reverse complement strand
CCTTACCCGAAGCCTTACCCTAACCTGTCCCCTAATCCTAACCCGTACGCTAACACTAACCCGTACCCTAACACGTGCACTAACCCTAAACCGTTGTTGGACCCTAACCTGTACCCTAAACCATCCCTGTCCCCTAACCCTAGCCCTAACCCTAATCCTAACCTTTACCCGAAGCCTTACCCTAACCCATCCCCTTATCTTAACCCGTACGCTCACCCTAAACCGCTGTCATACCCTAACCTGTACCCTAAACCTTCCCAGTCCACTAACCCTAACCCTAACCCTAAACCTTACACGCAGCCTTACCCTAACCCGTCCCCTAATCGTAACCCGTATGTTAAAACTACCCCGAACCCTAACATGTACACTCACCCTAAACGGTTGTTGTACCCTAATCTGTACCCTAAACCGTCCCTGTCCGCTAAACCTAACCCTAACCATTACACGAAGCCTTACCCTAACCCGTTCCCTAATCCTAACCCGTACGCTAAT
>NW_021703531.1:0-1509 GCF_005190385.1 Monodon monoceros | reverse complement strand
CTAACCCTAAACCTAACCCTAACGCTAACCCTTACCCGAAGCCTTACACTAACCCGTCCTATAATCCTAACCCGTACGCTAACACTAAACCATACCCTAACACGTACACTCACCCTAAATCATTATCGTACCCTAACCTGTACCCTAAACCGTCCCTGTCCCCTAACCCTAACGCTAACCATTACCCAAAGCCTTACCCTAACCTGTCCCCTAAACCTAACGATTCGCTAACACTAACCCATACCCTAACATGTACGCTCACCCTAAACTGTTGTTGTACCCTAACCTGTACCCTAAACCGTCCCGGTCCCCTAACCCTAATCCTAGCCCTTACCCGACGCCTTACCCTAACCCATCCACTAATCCTAACCCATACGCTTACACTAATCAGTACCCTAACACGTATGCTCACCCTAAAACGTTGTCATACCCTAACCTGTACCCTAAACCATCCCCATCCCCTAACCCTAACCCGTAGCCTTACCCTAAACCATTCCCTAGTCCTAACCCGTACACGAACACTAACCCGTACACTAACACATACACTAATCCTAAACCATTCCCGTACACTACACTGTAACCTAAACCTTCCCCGTTCTCTAACCTTAACTCTAACACTAACCCTATCCCTAATGCTTACCCAAAGACTTACCCTAACCCGTCCCGTAATCCTAAACCATACAGTAACACTAACCCGTACCCTAACACGTACGCTAACCCTAAACCATTGTCGTACTCTAACGTGTACCCTAAACCGTCCCCGTTCCCTAACCCTAACACTAAACCTAACCCTATCCTTTCCCGAAGCCTTACCCTAACCTGTCCCCTAATCCTACCCATTACACTAACACTAACCCATATCCTGACACGTACGCTCACCCTAAACCGTTGTCGTACCCTAAACTGTACCCTAAACTGTTACCGTTCCCTAACCCTAAACCTAACCCTTACCCGAAGCCTTATCCTAACCCGTACCCTAATCCTTATCCATACACTAACACTAAACCATACCCTAACACGTAGGCAAACCCTAAACATTTGTCGTACCCTTACCTGTACCCTAAACTGTCCCTGTTCCCTAACCCTAATGCTAACCATATACCTTACCCGAAGCCTTAACATAACCCACCACTAATCCTAACCGATACACTAACACTAACCTGTTCCCTAACATGTATGCTAACACTAAAACATTGTCGTACCCTAAAACTTCCCTGTTCCCTAACCCTTACCCGAAGCCTTACCGTAACCCATCCCCTAATCCTAAACCATACTCTAACACTAACCCGTACCCTAACACATACGCTAAACCTAAACCACTGTCATACCCTAACCTGTAGCCTAAACCATCCCCGTTCCCTAACCCTAACCCTAACCCTTATCCAAAGCCATACCCTAACCCGTCCACTAATCCGATCCCATACACTATCACTAACGCATACCCTAAAACGTGCACTGACCTTAAACCTTTCTCGTACCCAAACCTGTACCCTAAATCGTCCCCATTCC
>NW_021703530.1:0-5928 GCF_005190385.1 Monodon monoceros | reverse complement strand
AACTCCCTGAGTTGCGTCAGACTCAAACACCACCAGCCATTCTGAAAAGAGTGTCTGCTGGTGGGTTCCTCGGTCAAGTTCATGATTAACCTCTCTATCCAAAACATTACCCCTTTTTGTTGTTGTTCTACATCTGTCCCTCCTCAGGATTAAGGAGTATCAAGAAAAGGGGGGATGGAACCAATCAGAACCCTGCAGGCCACCCTCTCCCCGCAGTACAAAGGCCCCTCCATGTCACCTGCTTCTTGTTTATAGAAAAGCTGAGTCTCAAAAGAGCAGGCCGAAGCCACTAATGATTAGGAAAACTGGGACACAGACTCAGTGTCTGATACACGTTCCCGAGTTGTTTTATAGATACTGTAACTGCCACCAGAGGGAAAAAGCCAACTGCATGATGACCAGACTGCAGCCATGACACAAGCTGCTCCATCTTGAGCAGTACTGAGTCTATTGCTAGCACAATTCCAAGAAATGGCCTTAAGACAACGGGATTAACACTATTGCTCATAATCTATATATTTGTGGGCGTCTGAGTCATTGCAGCTTGTTCTGCCCATATATGTAAGTGGGCAACTACAGCTGTCAGCAAAGAGATGCTACAAACCCACATCGACATCTTCCAGTCTAAGAATACGGCGCCCTACGTCAGCAGGAAGAAGTTAAAGATGGACCTTCATCCATAATCTCATAGAGATGGAATGAGGTTCTGACAAAGGGGATTTGCAAGCAGCTTTCGGCAGGAAAGCTCTCTCTGCAGGAGGCACCCTACTGCCTTGTTACTATCCTTAAACCAAGTGCCCCCATGCTCTACTAGTCTCTAGCCCTAGCACATCTTTCAAATATTTGATCACACAATATCTTGCCTAATCTATTGGTTCTTTCTGTAAATCAACGTAGAAAAGTAACAGATGACCAGATCTCTTCCCTAGCTCTTCCTTCAGTAATCTCATGAACAAACTGTGAAAAAGAAAGTATCTAAGGAAAAATCACCAGATGTCGACAAGACTGTACGCAACCCTACACACAGTCTGTGCTTTTCATAGACCTCAGGGGGATAGAGCTATGACTCCTTTGCAAAGGTTTTCATGAGCACCATCTGTAGGCTTAAAGCATGTTTTGGTGGGACTCCAACGTCAAGCTGTTCTGGTGGAAAAACTTTAAGGTGGGGGCTTCCCTGGTGGTGCAGTGGTCGAGAATCTGCCTGCTAATGCAGGGGACACGGGTTCGAGCCCTGATCTGGGAAGATCCCACAGGCCGCGGAGCAACTGGGCCCATGAGCCACAACTACTGAGCCTGCGCGCCTGGTGCCTGTGCTCCGAGCAAGAGAGGCCGGGACAGTGAGAGGCCCGTGCACCGCGATGAAGAGTGGCCCCTGCTCGCTGCAACTAGAGAAAGCCCTTGTACAGAAACAAAGACCCAACACAGCCAAAAATAAATAAATAAACAAATGCGGAGTTTTAAAAAAAACACAACTTTAAGGTGAGGTCTATCAAAAAGTTAATCAGGGGGCTTCCCTGGTGGCGCAGTGGTTGAGAGTCCACCTTCTGTTGCAGGGGACACGGGTTCGTGCCCTGGTCCGGGAGGATCCCACATACCGTGGAGCAGCTGGGCCCGTGAGCTATGGCCGCTGAGCCCGCGCGTCCGGAGCCTGTGCTCCACAACGGGAGAGGCCACAGCAGTGAGAGGCCTGCGTACAGCAAAAAAAAAAAAAAAAAAAAAAGTTAATCAGGACTTCCCTGGTGGCCCAGTGGTTAAAACCTCACCTTCCAATGCAAGGGGTGCAGGTTCAATCCCTGGTTGGGGAGCTAAGATCCCACATGCCTCGTGGCCAAAAAACCAAAATATAAAACAGAAGAAATATTGTGACAAATTCAATAAAGTCTTTAAAAATGGTCCACATTAAAAAAAAATCTTAAAACAAAAAGAGAAAAGTTAATCAGCTCATTCCCCACTGTCATTTTTTCCCAGGGCTCCTTTGGGGAATTAGGCACCTCATGTCCAAGGGAGCCCCTGGACTCCCTGTTCATTCAGCAGAGGGTTATTCGAAGCTTTCTACCATGCGAGAAGCTCTCATCTTTTGTTGTTTTTCCTCTTATGTTTTAGCCTAGGGCAACCTGATTTCCAATGTTATTTCTCCCGATGGTGAGCGCATTGTTTCTTCCCCAATAGTGGCTTACCTCTCTTCGGGTTACTTGCCTTCCGGGAATCCAGTGTCACTGCCAAAGGAGTGAAGTTTTTGTTTTGTATATTTTTCTTCTGTGTCTGTTCTCTGTTGAACACTTAAAAGGAACATTTACCAATTGAGAAAGTGCATTAGGTTCATTCCAAATGCACTAAATTTTGCAACTTTTCTCCCAGTATCTGAGGCACTTTGCACCCCTTCCACAGAAAAGGTCAAATTTACCATTCTAATATTTTCAGGGACCTCAAGATCTGCATTAGTATAATGTCTGTAGGCCTGATAAAGATTTTCCAAAAATTCGAAAATGTCTGTTTTTTTAATTTCTTGACTTTTGTTCAAATTCTTTTGCCTTGGTTTCCCTTTTCAAAAACCTGCCACCATGCACTTCTGGGAGTACTCTAATAAGGGCATTCGTCCTTTATTGGGGTCCCAACTCGGTTTACCTGTGCGCGCTGCTAAGTGGGCTTCAGGTGTAGAAGATCCTCCCTGTAAGGAGGGTTTCGATCTTTCCAATTAAACAAGTCTGAGAAACCCAGCCAGCTGGTCATTTGCATTTAGGCCCCCTATGAGATGACAGCATAAAGTACACTATCCTGCCCCGGGAGTGACTCTTGGCTCAAATTGGGTGCCCTGTTGAGTCTTAGAAACAGATACCAGACCAAATCCCTGTGCTCCAGGAACTAACACAGGATTTTCTAATTATTCCCTATAAGGACGGACAGTTGTGAGCCCCAGTGTCAGGAGCTGGAGAGACATGGAAGGCAGTGGAGGGGGTGGGTATAGTGGAATGATGGCTGGAGTGGCAGGGACAGCTAGCTCAGCTGGAGGAGTTAAGGTTTGAAGCAATATATCACTCTCATTACCTTCCTTTTCTTATTTTCCCTGATATAATAGCAGAAATGCTTGTACGTAAAGAATTTCATCATTCTTCCCCGCTTCTTCACAGAATAGCCACCAGAAAACCATAAATAGCAATTGATCATCTCTAACCATTAAAAGGATGTCTTTTTGCCTGGGCATCAATCAACCTGGCTGATTTCTGGACTGGGGCTTTTGGTGATTTTAGGAACCAAGTGGAACCTTTCTCTTCTCCCTGGGAATGTCCTACAGCCAGGTCTTTTTTTACTTCTATTCCTTTTCTCTGTTTGACATCTGTAAAAGTTTTAAATATCACAAAATTGATTCAGCAATAAACGTGGAAACAGTACAGACAAAATGAAAAGTTAGAACACACCCTCACACTATACACAAGAATAAACTCAAAATGGCTTAACTATTTAAATGAGACATGACACCATAAAACTCCTAGAAGAGAACATAGGTAAACACTGTCAAACATAAATTGTACCAATGTTTTCTTAGGTCAGTCTCCCAAAGCAATAGAAATAAAAGCAAAAATAAACAAATGGGAACTAATTAAACTTGTAAACTTTTGCACAGCCAAGGAAACCATAAACATAATGGAAAGAACTTAAGGAATGGGAAAAAACATTTGCAAATGATGTAACCGAGAAGAGATTAATTTCCAAAATACACAAACAGCTCATACAACTCAATATCAAAAGAAAAACCCAATCATAAAATGGGCAGACGACCTAAAAGACCTTTCTTTAAAGAATACATACATACAGATGGCCAATAGGCACATGAAAAGATACTCAACATCACTTACTTTTAGAGAGATACAAATCAAAACTGCAATGATGTACCACCTCAATCTGTTCAGAATGGCCGTCATTAAAACATCTACAAATAACAAATGCTGGAGAGGTTGTAGAGAAAATGGAACCCTCTTACACTGTTGGTGGGAACATAAATTGGTGTAGCCAATATGGAGAACAGTATGGAGGTTCCTCAAAAAACTAAAAATAGAGTTGCCATATGATCCAGCAATCCCACTCCTGGGCATATTATCAGGACAAAACTCTAATTCAGACAGATACATGCACCCCAATGTTCACAGCAGCAGTATTCACAATAGCCAAGACATGGACACAATCTAAATGTCCATCAACAAATGAATGGATAAAGAAGACGTGGTACATATATATAATGGAATATTACTCAGCCATAAAAATGAATGAAATGCCATTTGCAGCAACATGGATTGAACTAGAGATCATATTAAGGGAAGTAAGTCAGATAGAGAAAGACAACGTGTGATATCACTTATTTGTAGAATACAAAATATGACTCAAATGAGCCTATCTATGAAACAGGAGAACTCACAGCTGTAGAGAACAGACGTGTGGTTGCCAAGGGATAGGGAGGTGGGGGAGGGATGGATTGGGAGTTTGGGAGTAGCAGGTGGAAACTATTATATATGGGTTGGATAAACAACAAGGTCCTACTGTAGAGCACAGGGGACTAAATTCAATATCCTGTAATAAGCCATAATGGAATGGATTATGAAAAAGAACATATATATATGTACACACACATATATGTATAACTGAAACACTTTGCTGTACAGTAGAAATTAACACAACATTGTAAATCTACGATGCTTCAATAAAATACATTTTAAAAAAAACCAAAGAAGCAAATGAACTGGTTCACAAATTGGGTAAAAGCCCAGCAACTCTTATCCTCTCTCCAACAGGGTGCCCCACTCAAATACAAAAACAACTAGCTTATTCCGCAGAATAAAAGCCCCACACGGAGAGGTTTCTGGCTGTACACACCAGAGCAACTTACCCTACTGCGTGCAGTCCTTCGGCTCCCAAATATTGATTCCTTGCTCCAATTGCCAAGCGCTGGGGCGGCCAGAATGTTGAAGGGAAGATCCTAGGACAAGCGGTCCCGGCAGCGGCCAGGACCTTACCCCAAAATTCCCAGGCTGGGATCAGCTAGCCAGGAGCAGCGAGGCTCCTGGCGGGTTTCATCAAAATCAGTTGCCAGGGCTTCCCTGGTGGCGCAGTTGAGAGTCCACCTGCCGATGCAGGGGACACGGGTTTATGTCCCGGTCCGGTAGGATCCCACATGCCGCGGAGCGGCTAGGCCCGTGAGCCATGGCCGCTGAGCCTGCGCGTCCGGAGCCTGTGTTCTGCAACGGGAGAAGCCACAACAGTGAGAGGCCTGCGTACCGCAGAAAAAAGAAAAGGAAAAATCTGTTGCCAAGTCCAAATCTTACTACTCACCACGTGACAGGCCAATAAATCGAAAGTCGAGCTGTTGGGGCAAGAACTAGGGACTTTATTCGGAAAGCCAGCACACCGAGAAGACGGCAAACTCCCACCTCTCAAAGAACCACCTTGCCTGAGTTAGAATTCACGCTTCTTTTATACTCAAAGGGCGGGAGTAAAGTCAAACACTTCCTGGGTCAGGTGAGCTCCAGAGGGGAGGTGTTAACCTCTCCTGTCCTGCAGGCATTCACAGGTGGGCCTGGTCAGGATGTCTCCTGAGAGCTGAACAGAGATATTTTTAGCTTGATGATCATTACCTGGGATCATTAGCTTAATGATCATTACCTGGGAGGCAGTGTTCCCAGAGATGGGCCATTATGTATAATTAACGCTTACAGGCAGCACCTTTTTAGTGATTAACTTAGAATACAAAGGTTTTTCCCTATGACAGAAAGTCTATGTCCAATATCTGAGATAGAATCTCAAAATATATTTTCTTAATTTTACCTCTTGATCAGTACAAGTAAAAGAGTAAATTCGTTTAATCCAGAATGAATCTTTTTCAAATTCTGGGGATTGGGGAGTGGAGGGAGAGGAGGGCAGGGAGTCCTGGTGTCAGCT
>NW_021703529.1:0-3588 GCF_005190385.1 Monodon monoceros | reverse complement strand
TTACATGTGTCATTTAATTTAACCACATCCCTCTGTAATAGATAGTGGTATCCCTATTTGCAGATAGGAGACAGGCTCAGAAAGATTAAGAATGTTACCTAATTCTAGTAAGTAGCCAAACCTAAACTGATCTAATTCCAGGGCAAAGCTCTTTCTGGCACATCAGTGTGGGTCTTTATCTCTTTGAGAATTGTTGAACATTAAAAGCCTTCTTCCAGGTAAATGCATAAAGAAACAACATGAGCAATGATATAACAGTAGAAGTCTCACTAAATAATTGGTGTGTTTGGCCTTGCTTTTGCTGATAGATCTTTTGCAAAATTGCTTTTCTCTGAGATATTTAAAGTGGACTTTAACTATTTTCTTGGAAGACTTTCCTAAATTATACCTATCAGAAAGCTGCTTTGCTTTAAGGCCGAAGAAAAATGAAAGCTTACTTAACTACACTTAGGTGCCAGGGTCATACTATGAGCTCTACACCTGCCAGGATTCACGCTAAGATAGATAGGGTGGCTCAGCAAACTGTCCATAGTCCTGTGATTTCTTTCTGATATTCTGAAGTAGAAATAATTTCATAACTGTTCACAAAAGAGAGAAACACTGTTTCTTGGTCCTCAATATCATACCGCTGTAGGCTAATTCTTTCTCTCTTCTGTTGCCCCTTAGTATAGAGAGTGTGTTTTGGGGACCCTCCTTCACGATCTTCTCCATTCCAAGAGCATCTTACATAAATCCAGGACTTCTCAAGCAGCCAGTTTTGCCAGATGGTCTTAGGGTTGGTTGTACCCATATATGTATAATCTGAACTTCTCAAGTAAGGTCCTTAGAGAGCATAATGGCTAAGAGAATTGGTGCTGATACCAGACCTGAGTCCAAATACTGCCTATGCCCCTAACTAGCTGTGTAACCTTGGAGAAGTAACTTAAGCCCCTTAAAGGGATTAGATTTCTCACCTGGAAAATGGTATAATAAATGCATCTACCTCATATGGTTAGTGTGTAAATTAATGTAACTTGAGATGGTGCATGTTAAGCATTAGCACAGTGCCTGTCTCTTGTTAGTAATACCTGCTTTTCTTATTAATTATTCTCTTTATATTCCCAGTTCCAGCTGGGTGCCTAACATATAATAGTTGTTCAGCAAATAGTTACTGGATTGAACCAGCTCTGAAATTGAAGCATTGGGTCAACAGCAAAGTAGTCACCCCACCATCATTTCTCCCAGAGAAAGGGAGAATAGATGGAAGCCAGCCATCATACTTTCTTTTCTTATTCTAAACTTCCCATCCAGCCCCAGCAATAAAATAATCTTCCTGGACCCTAACAATTTCAAGGATTTTTCAAATCACACTATTTGAAAATAGCTGGGTTGCCCTAATCTAATATGTCCCAGGACCCCAAGGTCACCAAGCTTCTATTAATGAAGTCTAGTTAAGATAAATGATAACAGTTAGTAAACCAACTGCTTATGAGCTCATTGGGCTTTTTAAAATTTACTATCTGCGCTTCATAGAGACACAGGTATTTTGCTTTTGTAGGACATTCAACAGTCAAAGTAGTCTTTTAAAAAGCACAAATCAGACGCTATTATTGCACTGCTTCTAACCTCTAAAGGCTATCTATTGTAAAGAGATGAAATTTTCAACTACTTAGCCAGGCTCACAGAGACCATGTGCTCTGGTCACTTACTACATCTTTCCCTGACCTTCATGGGGCTCGAGGCACAGTTGTCCTTTTCAGTCCCTCAGATGCAACAAGCTCTACTTCTTGCTCTCCCAGCTTTAGATTGGCCAATCCATCTACCCAGACCACTTTCCCTCTTATCGTTAAGGCCTCGGTTCAAACGCCACCACTACTATCTTGACCAAAGAGACCTGCCTCCTCAGTGCCTCTCCATCCCTTTGTCCAGTCGTATTTCTGTCACTGTACAACATTTATTTACATGTTTACTCTGTCTTCCTCCACCACTGGACATTTGCTTAAGAGCAGGGACTTTGTAATTTTTTGCTTCCAAGGCTTGCAGCAGACACTGGCACATAGGTGTGTAGGAAATGTGTGTCTAATAAAGAATAAATATGTGGATGAAAAAAAAACTGTGAAACACTAACACGAGATTATTCTTCTTTCAAAAGAATAATGAAAAATAATTTCATTCAATAAGAGTCATCCTTAGTTACTGATACATGACTTAGTAGATCCCATTCAATTTAAAATGTCCCCTTTTTTTCTGATACTTTCACAAGTCATTAATTAAATGTTGCTCACTTTTAAGGCCAATCTGTGAGACATTATTTAACTTGTCTCCTCTAAAGTTCCAGCATTAACTCAGGCGGGGCTTCACCAAGTACTGATCATGTGACCTTGGCCTCTCATTGCCTCAGTTTTCTCATTTGTAACATGGGTATAATAATCGGCTTATTTCATACGCCTATGAGGAGGAAAACTTCATGTGTGTGTGTGTGTGTGTGTGTCTATATATATGTATTTAAACAGTGTCTTAGAATAGTGTCTGGCACATGATAAGCATTATAGAAGTATTGACTGCTGCTACTAGTACTGTTATTATGAGAACTAACTGTTGAGAATAATCCTTCATATAGTGGTTTATTCCACTGAAGATAAAGGAAACTCATAGAATATTAGAAATCAGATTAAACACGGAAAGCCAGTAAAATATACCAGGACAGAAGATGATGAGAGTGTGAAAGGATAGAGGAAAAAGAATGGTTTTTGTTTTTCTTTTTCTTTTTTAAAGAAGGAAAGAGCCTAGAAATAGGACAAAAACTATTCATTGGCTATACTGACATGGAGATCGCTGGTGACCTTCATAAGTAAAATTTCAGGACAGTGGGCAGAGAGATTACGGCGAGGGAAGTCAGATGGATGTAAATTATAGAGTAAATGGGACGTGAGGAAATGGAAACAATATATGATGATAACAATTTTGAAAAGTTCAGACATGAATTGGCTAAAGAAGATATGCAGGGATTAGAGGAGGAGGGAGGCTTTCGTGTTACACGTATAGTTTTTAACATTTTAAGTTGGAGTTACTAGTCTAGAATGAGGTTGAATTTTGGCAAGAATCATTCATAAGGAGTAGATGGGTTGTAGAAAATGCAGTGCTGTGAAGTACTTGAGAAGATGAGAGAAAATGAAATGCTATCTGTAGTGCACGTGGCCTTTGAACTTGAACTCCTGTAGTGCAAGGGAATACAAAGATCAATGCGAATGCTAATGAATTAACGGATTTGGCAGTGGACTATTTACTGACTTCTGTGTTCCTAATGAGTTAGGAAGCGCCTCACCAGCTCAGAGTGAAGGAAGTAGAGAGGATGGAGGAAAATTTGAGGAGGGTAGGGAAAGCTTCTAAGAAAATAGTCCTTAAGGAGAATTAGAAAGAACTTACTGTAAGTCAGAGCAATGTTTCCAGTCTTGAAAATCCATTTGAAGTTGGTGTTTATTAATTTATTGGAATACCAATTTTCCCTGCCACATGATGTTTCTCCAGCTACCTGGATATAAGTTACACAGAGGCAGAAAAGAATGAGAGATAACAATCGAGGGGAAATACAATTAGTATTTTTTTTTT
>NW_021703528.1:0-1190 GCF_005190385.1 Monodon monoceros | reverse complement strand
TTAGGGGATAGGGACGGTTTAGGGTACAACTTAGTGTACGACAACGGTTTAAGGTGAGCGTACATGTTAGGGTACGTGTTAGTGTTAGCGTACGGGTTAGCATTAGGGGACGGGTAAGGGTAAGGCTTCGGGTAAGGGTTAGGGTTAGGGTTGGGTTAGGGTTAGGGTTGGGGATGGGGACGGTTTAGGGTACAGGTTAGGGTTCAACAATGGTTTAGGGTGAGCGTACGTGTTAGCGTACAGGTTAGTGTTAGCGTACGGGTTAGGATTAGGGGACGGATTAGGGTAAGGCTTCGGAAAAGGTTTAGGGTTAAGTTTAGGGTTAGGGTTAGGTTTCGGGTTAGGTTTAGGGTTAGCAGACGGGGATGGGGACGGTTTAAGGTACAGGTTAGGGTACGCCAACGGTTTAGGGTGAGCGTACGTGTTAGCCTACAGGTTAGTGTTAGCGTACGGGTTAGGATTAGGGGACAGATTAAGGTAAGACTTCGGGTAAGGTTTAGGGTTAGGGTTAAGGTTAGGGTACGGGGACGGTTTAGTGTACAGTTTAGGGTACGTCAATGGTTTAGGGTGAGCGTACGTGTTAGGGTACGGGTTAGTGTTAGCGTACGTGTTAGGATTAGGGGACGGATTAGGATAAGGCTTCGGGTAAGAGTTAGGGTTAGGGTTAGGTTTATGGTTAGGGGATGGGGACGGGGACGGTTTAGGGTACAGGTTAGGTTATGACAACGGTTTAGGGTGAGCGTACGTGTTAGGGTACGGGTTACTGTTAGCCTACGGGTTAGGATTAAGGGACGGATTAGGGTAAGGCTTCGGGTAAGGGTTAGGGTTAGGTTTAGGGTTAAGGTTATGGGACGAGGACGGTTTAGGATACAGGTTAGGGTACGAGAACGGTTTAGGGTGAGCGTACGTGTTAGGGTACAGGTTAGTGTTAGCGTACGGGTTAGGATTAGGGGACGGGTTAGTGTAAGGCTTTGGGTAAGGGTTAGGTTTAGGTTTAGGTTTAGGGTTAGGGTAAGGGGACGGGCACCATTTAGGGTACAGGATAGGGTACGACAACGGTTTAGGGTAAGAGTACGCATTAGGGTACGGGCTAGTGTTAGAAAACGGGTTAGGATTAGGGGACGGGTTAGTGTAAGGCTTCCGGTAAGGTTTAGGTTTGGGTTAGTGTTAGGGTTAGGGGACGGGGATGG
>NW_021703527.1:0-1220 GCF_005190385.1 Monodon monoceros | reverse complement strand
TCTTATCCTGGTTGGTTTCCTCACCCTTCTGTTAGGTAGGCCCTGTGATGTGAGGTCACTCCTGCCTGACTGGCACACGTCATCTTGGCGACGTGGGCCCTCAATTGTGTGTTGGTGCCTGCTGGGAGTCTCCTTCCCTCGGTAATGAGGGCTCTCTGGCGTCAGGCCCTAACTCCTGGGCTCTCAAAATTTTCTGATGTGCGCCCTGTGGTGCGAGTACACTCCTGTCAGGTTCCCAAACCCATGGGAATGTGGGCCTTCTGCTCTGAGGTCCCAACGTCTGGGTTTCTCACAGTTTCATGATGAGGGCCCTCTGGTGTGAGTTCACTCACCCTGGATCCCATAGCCTCGCTACTCCAGGCCGCCTGCTGGGAGGTTCCAACTGCGAGATTCCTCACTTTTTTTATTCTATGGGCCCTCTGTTTTGAGGCTCCTCCTGCCTGCCTCATTCCCATCCCCTTGTTTATGTGTGTCCTCTGATTAGAGGCCACGTGTGCTGGGTCCCTCACCTTTCAATGATGTGGCCCCACTGGTGTGAGGATACTTGTGCCTGGTTCCCATCCCCTTGGTGATATGAGCCCTCTGGTGAGAGTCTGATCCTGGCTGGGTTCCTCACACTTCTGTGAGGTGGGCCCTCTGCTGTGAGGTCACTCCTGCCTGGCTTCCCATTGCCTTGGTGACATCGGCCCTCTGGTGGCAGTTGGAACCTACTGGGAGCCTCCTCCCCTCGGTAATGAGGGCCCTCTGGCGTCAGGCCATAACTGCTGTGCTCCCCACGTTATCTGATGTGAGCCCAGTGATAACAGGACACTCCTGTAAGGTTCCCATCCCCATGGGGATGTGGGCCTTCTGCTCTGTGGTTCCAACGTCTGGGTTGCTCACAGTTCCATGATATAGGCTCTCTGGTGTTAGTTCACTCAGGCCGGGATCCCATAGTCTCTGTGCTCTGGGCCGCCTGATGCGAGGTTCCAACTGCTGGATACCTCACCTTTTTTATTCTTTGGACCCTGTGTTGTGAGGCTCCTCCTGCCTGCCTCACTCCCAGCCCCTTGGTGATGTGGGTCCTGTGGTTTCAGGCCACATGTGCCAGTTTACTCACCTTTTAGTGATGTGGACCCACTGGTGTGAGGACACTCCTGCCTGGTTCCCATCCCCTTGGTGATGTGGGCCGTTTGGTGAGAGTCTGATCCTGACTGGTTTCGTCACACTTCTGGGAGGTG
>NW_021703526.1:0-2900 GCF_005190385.1 Monodon monoceros | reverse complement strand
CTGTCACTGTTTGCAGATGACATTATACTATACACAGAGAATCCTAAAGATGCTACCAGAAAACTACTAGAGCAATCAATGAATTTGGTAAAGTAGCAGGATACAAAATTAATGCTCAGAAATCTCTTGCATTCCTATACACTAATGATATAAAATCTGAAAGTGAAATGAAGGAAACACTCCCATTTACCATTGCAACAAAAAGAATAAAATACCTAGGAAAAAACCTACCTAAGGAAACAAAAGAGTTGTATGCAGAAAACTATAAGACACTGATGAAAGAAATTAAAGATGATACAAACTGTTGGAGAGATAAACCATGTTTAGATTGGAAGAATCAACATTGCGAAAATGACTCTACTACCCAAAGCAATCTACAGATTCAATGCAATCCCTATCAAACTACCAATGGTATTTTTCACAGAACTAGAACAAAAAATTTCACAATTTATATGGAAACACAAAAGACCCCAAAGAGCCAAAACAACCTTGAGAAAGAAAAATGGAGCTGGAGGAATCAGGCTCCCTTCTTCAGACTGCACTCAAAGTTACAGTAGTCAAGACAGTATGGTACTGGCACAAAAACAGAAATCAAGATCAATGGAACAGGATAGAAAGCCCAGAGGTGACCCACACACATATGGTCACCTTATTTCTGATAAAGGAGGCAAGGATATACAATGGAGAAAAGACAGCCTCTTCAATAAGTAGTGCTGGGAAAACTGGACAGCTACATGTAAAAGAATGAACTTAGAAAACTACCTTAAACCATACACAAAAATAAACTCAAAATGGATTAAAGACCTAAATATAAGGCCAGACACTGTAAAACCCTTAGAGGAAAACATAGGGAGAACAGTCTATGACATAAATCACAGCAAGATCCTTTTAGGCCCACCTCCTAGAGTAATGGAAATAAAAACAAAAATAAACAAATGAGACCTAATGAAACTTAAAATATTTTGCACAGCAAAAGAAACCATAAAGAAGATGAAAAGACAACCCTGAGAATGGGAGAAAATATGTGCAATTGAAGCAACTGACAAAGGAGTAATCTCCAAAATTTACAAGCAGCTCATGCAGCTCAATACCAATTAAACAAACAACCCAACCCCAAAATGGGCAGAAGAGCTAAAGAGACATTTCTCCAAAGAAAATATACAGATTTCCAATAAACATATGAAAGGATGCTCAACATCACTAATCATTAGAGAAATGCAACTCAAAACTACAATGAGGTATCACTTCACACCTGTCAGAATGGCCATCATCAAAAAATCTACAAACAATAAATGCTGGAGAGGGTGTGGAGAAAAGGGAACCCTCTTGCACTGTTGGTGGGAATGTAAATTGATACAGCCACTATGGGGAACAATATGGAGGTTCCTTAAAAAAGTAAAAATGGAACTACCATACGACCCAGCAATGCCACTACTGGGCATATACCCTGAGAAAACCATAATTCAGAAAGAGTCATGTACCACAATGTTCATTGCATCTCTATTTACAATAGCCAGGACATGGAAGCAACCTAAGTGTCCATCGACAGATGAATGGATAAAGAAGATATGGCACATATATACAATGGAATATTACTCAGCCATAAAAAGAAACAAAATTGAGTTATTTGTAGTGAGGTGGATGGACCTAGAGACTGTCATACAGAGTGAAGTAAGTCAGAAAGAGAAAAACAAATACCATGTGCTAATACATTTATATGGAATCTAAAAAAAAATATGGTTCTGAAGAACTTAGGGGCAGGACAGGAATAAAGATGCAAATGTAGATAATGGACTTGAGGACATGGGGAGGGGGAAAGGGTAAGCTGGGACGAAGTGAGAGTGGCATGGACATATATACACCACCAAATATAAAATAGATAGCTAGTGGAAAGCAGCTGCATAGCACAGGGACATCAGCTCGGTGCTTTGTGTCCACCTAGAGGGCTGGGATAGGGAGGGTGGGAAGGAGACTCAAGGAGGAGGAGATATGGAGATAAATGTATATGTATAGCTGATTCACTTTGTTATAAAGGAGAAACTAACACACCTTTGTAAGCAATTATACTCCAATAAAGATGTTAAAAAGAAACAAACAAACAAACAAAAAAAGAAACATCCTCACAGATACACCCAGAGTAATGTTTGACCAAATATCTGGCCACCCTGTGGCCCAGTCAAGTTGAGGCATAAAATAAACCATCACACCTTCCATAAAACTCATTTCTTTGAAAAACAGTCAGCAGAACAGGAATGTTTTTGAAACCCATATACACTGGCAGAAATATATAATAATAATTTATTCTAGTGGCAAGACCAGTGATATTCTCAGGATGGAAGCTATTCAAAATAGTTAACTTGTTACCAGGTAGATAGTAAATCTCAAGAAATTATGTAATTTTGGAGCTTGGTTTTGGTCTCTTTTTCTTACAGGTTGGATATTTGGCAGTAGCAGTAGCTAGATTAGCCTTAGTTAGTTAGTGAGAATCCACGCTGTTGGCCTCTCTCTCTGCCATCATGACCACTCCATCCTCAAAACAGTGTCTCATGAAGGCCTTCATAGTACTAACTATTTGAAGAGATAAACATGCTATCCTGAAAGCAATGGATTCATGTGCTGTGCTCTGCAATGTTTAGATAGTCCGAGATCCCTTTGGACTACATTATAGCAGAGGAAAAAGAATTACAGCTCAACAGCAAAATTTGCAAGTGTTTATTACACATTTGAAGTGAGCAAAAACTGTCCCTGATCCTCTTTTCTTACTGAAATAGAAAAGAATGCATATGCCAAAACAATGTCCATATACCAGAACCTGAGGCTCTATCTGTTCTAACAAAGTTACCACATCCATCATGGCAACTTCAATCAGGGCAACTACTGGGTTGAGCTTGCAGCGGTCT
>NW_021703525.1:16771-33532 GCF_005190385.1 Monodon monoceros | reverse complement strand
TTCCATGGGCAGCATCCAAACTGTGGTCTTTGTTGGGGGGGGGGGGTGGTGACATAACAGAAAGCAATAATGCTTGCCTCAGATCAGGTTTTGTTTTTTTTTTTTTGCGGTACGCGGGCCTCTCACCGTTGTGGCCTCCCCCATTGCGGAGCACGGGCTCCGGACGCGCAGGCTCAGCGGCCATGGCTCACGGGTCCAGCCGCTCTGCGGCATGCGGGATCCTCCCGGACCGGGGCACGAACCCGCGTCCCCTGCATCGGCAGGCGGACTCTCATCCACTGCACCACCAGGGAAGCCCTCAGATCAGGTTTTCAAAGTACTTTGTGGCCCTTTGATAAAGGACCCTGTTTACTACTGTAGTTTTTTCTTAGTGTAAGTTTCTCTTTTTTCCCTCCAGATACTAACGTTTCCTAGTGATTCTTAAATTGATTGCATTCTTGTTTGGTTCATTGACCTGAACTTCCAGTGTTCTCCACAGAATTCTTTTTGCTGTAATAGAAATTAAATGTAGCCTGGTTTAATGTGCCTTCTTTTCTGAAGATGCTTCTTGCTGGGGCAGTAAGAATTGCTGATAAAATAGAATCTGGGAAAACCTCAGTGGTGGTGCACTGCAGCGACGGTTGGGACCGAACATCCCAGCTGACGTCTCTGGCCATGCTGATGTTGGACAGTTATTACCGCACCATTAAAGGATTCGAGGCTCTCATAGAAAAGGAGTGGATAAGCTTTGGACATAGGTTTGCACTGGTAAGTTGAGACAGTGAGGTGCACGCTTCATTATTTTGCTATATCATATGCATATTTGTATCACACATCACACACACACACACACACAGGAGACGGCTTTGTGCTCTGTGTGAGACCTGAATTGCCATAAGAGAATGCCATGGACCTCAGCATTGTATGTTCCTGGCAGGGCAATCTTTTTTTTTTTTCCACGTAGGTATGCCTTTATTTTTGTAAAGAATTAAGGTAAAATTCATATAACATAGAATTAACCATCTTAAAGTATATAGTTCCACGGCATTTAGTGCATTCAGTGTTGTGCAACCACCATCTCTATCTAGTTCCAAAACATTTCATCACCCCCAAAAGGACACCCTGTACACATTAAGTAGTCACGCCTCATTTCCCTCTTCCCACCAGCCCCTGGCGACCACTAATGTGCTTTCCATCTCCCTGACATAAGTGGACTCACACAATATTTGTCTCGCTGAGACAGGCTTATTTCACTAAGCACAATGTTCTCAAGGTTTATGCATCTTATAGAACCTATCAAATTTTATCAGTAATTCCTTTTCATGGCTGAGTGGTATTCCATTGTGTGGATATACTGCATTTTGTTTATCCATTCACCTGTTGGTGGACACTTGGGTTATTTCCATCTGTTGGTGATTGTGAATAATGCTGCTGTGAACATTGGTGTACCAGATTTTGCCATACAAAGTACCATAAGACTGGGTGGCTTAAACAACAGAAATTTATTGTCTCATCATTCTGGAGGCTGGAAGTCCAAGATCAAGGTTCTGACAGGGTTGGTTTCTCCTGATGGCTCTCTCCTTGGCTTGCAGACGGCTGCCTTCTTGCTGTGTCCTCACGTGGCCTTTCCTCTGTGCACACACATCCCTGGTGTCTCTCTGTGTCCAGACTTCCTCTTCTTATAAGAACATGAGTCAGACTGGAACAGCCTCATTTCAACTTAGGGCCTTTAAGGATGTGATTCTCTCCCAATGCACTCACATTCTGTGGTACTGAGGGTTAGGACTTCAACAGTGCTGGACACACAGTGGTGCTCAGTTACGTGTATCCTCCAGTTTTAATCTTCTAGTGACCTTGCGAGGCAGATGCTACCATGGATAGATGGGGAAACTGAGTATGAGCTATCTGCCAAGGTCACCCAGCTATTGAGGGTACAGCCAACCTTCAGGCAGGGGTTTCAAGCCTGCAGTCACTCACCCACTGGGTCTGTCTACTATTCCTTCCCTCGAGTTTCTGTGGATGAGCTCCTACCTGAAGCCAGTTTCTCTCCTTCCCCACCTGTCCCGTCATCCGGCTCATGGGTGGTTCCTGCCTCCATCTCCCCTCTCCCCTTGATCGTTTCCATTGATAGAAACGTGCTGTTACTTATCCCACCCTAAAACCCAACCCTCTTGACTGTACTTCCCCCTCCAGGTGTCACCCTGAACATCTGCTCCCCACTACAACAAATCTGCACAAAACTAGTCTGTTCTGGCTCTCACTGTTTCTCTCCTTCTGGTCTCTCTTGAACCCGCTTCAGCCAGGCTTCCTCCTCACGCCCCTGCACCTTCGCCCTGCCACTGCTCTTGTCACAGTCACCAATGGCTGCCACTCTGCCAAGTGCTTCTCCTATTTGGCCTGAGCATTTGATACTGGTCATTGCTCCCTTCTTCTGCAAACACTTTCTTCCCTTGGCTTCTAGGTGGCTGCAACCTTCTGAATTTCCTCCTACCTTCTGGTCCTCCCTCTCTCCCCAACTTC
The DNA here is from genome assembly GCF_005190385.1 of Monodon monoceros. Taxonomy (NCBI): domain Eukaryota; kingdom Metazoa; phylum Chordata; class Mammalia; order Artiodactyla; family Monodontidae; genus Monodon; species Monodon monoceros. The sequence goes on along the minus strand of NW_021703525.1, from coordinate 31,033 downwards.
TTTTTTTTTTTTTTAACACCTTTACTGGAGTATAATTGCTTACAATGGTGTGTTGGCTTCTGCTGTATCACAAAGTGATTCAGTTATACATATAAAAACATCCCCACGTCTCCTCCCTCTTGCGTCTCCCTCCCTCCCACCCTACCTATCCCACCCCTCTAGGTGGTCACAAAGCACCGAGCTGACCTTCCTGTGCTATGCGGCTGCTTCCCACCAGCTATCGATTTTACATTTGGTAGTGTATATATCTCCATGCCACTCTCTCACTTCGTCCCAGCTTACCCTTCCCCCTCCTCGTGTCCTCAAGTCCATTCTCTACCTCTGTCCTGAGGTTCTTCAGAAGCATTATTATTATTATTATTTTTAGATTCCATATATATGTGTTAGCATGTGGTATTTGTTTTTCTGACTTACTTCACTCTGTACAACAGACTCTAGGTCCATCCACCTCACTACAAATAACTCAATTTCACTTCTTTTCATGGCTGAGTAATATTCCATTGAATATATGTGCCACATCTTCTTTATCCATTCATCTGTTGATGGACACTTCAGTTGCTTCCATGTCCTGGCTATTGTTAACAGTGCTGCAGTGAACATTGTGGTACATGACTCTTTTTGAATGATGGTTTTCTCAGGGTATGTGCCCAGTAGTGGGATTGCTGGGTCGTAGCGTAGTTCCATTTTTAGTCTTTTAAGGAAGCTCCATACTGCTCTCTATAGTGGTTCTATCAATTTACATTCCCACCAACAGTGCAGGAGGGTTCCCTTTTCTCCACACCCTCTCCAGCATTTACTGTTTCTAGATTTTTTGATGATGGCCATTCTGACCAGTGTGAGATGATACCTCATTGTAGTTTTGATTTGCATTTCTCTGATGATTAGTGATCTTGAGCATCCTTTCACGTGTTTGTTGGCAATCTGTATATCTTCTTTGGAGAAATGTATCTTTAGGTCTTCAGTCCATTTTTGGATTGGGTTGTTTGCATTTTTGCTACTGAGCTGCATGAGCTGCTTGTATATTTTGGAGATTAATCCTTTGTCAGTTGCTTCGTTTGCAAATAGTTTCTCCCATTCTGAGGGTTGTCTTTTGGTCTTGTTTATGGTTTCCTTTGCTGTGCAAAAGCTTTGAAGTTTCATTAGGTCCCATTTGTTTATTTTTGGTTTTATTGCCATTTCTCTGGGAGGTGGGTCAAAAAGGATCTTGCTGTGATTTATGTCATAGAGTGTTCTGCCTATGTCTTCCTCTAAGAGTTTGATAGTGTCTGGCCTTACATTTAGGTTTCAATCCATTCTGAGTTTATTTTTGTGTATGGTGTTAGGGAGTGTTCTAATTTCATTCTTTTACATGTAGCTGTCCAGTTTTCCCAGCACCACTTATTGAAGAGGCTGTCTTTTCTCCATTGTATATTCTTGCCTCCTTTATCAAAGATAAGGTGACCATATGTGTGTGGGTTTATCTCTGGGCTTTCTATCCTGTTCCATTGATCTATATTTCTGTTTTTGTGCCAGTGCCATGCTGTCTTGATTATTGTAACTTTGTAGTATAGTCTGAAGTCAGGGAGCCTGATTCCTCCAGATTGCTTTCTCAAGATTGCTTTGGCTATTCGGGGTCTTTTGTGTTTCCATACAAATTGTGAAATTTTTTGTTCTAGTTCTGTGAAAAGCGCCAGTGGTAGTTTGATAGGGATTGCTTTGGGTAGTAGAGTCATTTTCACAATGTTGATTCTTCCCATCCAAGAACATGGTATATCTCTCCATCTCTTTGTATCATCTTTAATTAATTTCATCAGTGTATTATAGTTTTCTGCATACAGGGCTTTTGTCTCCTTAGGTAGGTTTATTCCTAGATATTTTATTCTTTTTGTTGCAATGGTAAATGGGAGTGTTTCCTTAATTTCTCTTTCAGATTTTTCATCATTAGTGTATAGGAATGCTAGAGATTTCTGTGCGTTAATTTTGTATCCTGCTACTTTACCGAATTCATTGATTAGCTCTAGCAGTTTTCTGGTAGCATCTTTAGGATTCTCTGTGTATAGTATCATGTCATCTGCAAACAGTGACAGCTTTACTTCTTCTTTTCTGATTTGGGTTCCATTTATTTCTTTTTCTTCTCTGATTGCTGTGGCTAAAACTTCCAAAACTATGTTGAATAATAGTGGTGAGAGTGGGCAACCTTGTTTTGTTCCTGATCTTAGTGGAAATGCTTTCAGTTTTTCACCACTGAGGATGATGTTGGCTGTGGGTTTGTCGTATATGGCCTTTATTATGTTGAGGTGAGTTCCCTCTGTGTCTACTTTCTGAAGGGTTTTTATCATAAATATGTGTTGAATTTTGTCGAAAGCTTTCTCTGCACCTATTGAGATGATCATATGGTTTTTCTCCTTCAGTTTGTTAATATGGTGTATCACGTTGATTGATTTGCGTATATTGAAGAATCCTTGCATTCCTGGGATAAACCCCACTTGATCATGGTGTATGATCCTTTTAATGTGCTGTTCGATTCTGTTTGCTAGTATTTTGTTGAGGATTTTTGCGTCTATGTTCATCAGTGATATTGGCCTGTAGTTTTCTTTCTTTGTGACATCTTTTTCTGGTTTTGGTATCAGGGTGATGGTGGCCTTGTAGAATGAGTTTGGGAGTGTTCCTCCCTCTGCTATATTTGGAAGAGTTTGAGAAGGATAGGTGTTAGCTCTTCTCTAAATGTTTGATAGAATTCGCCTGGGAAACCCCCTGGTCCTGGGCTTGTGTTTGTTGGAAGATTTTCAATCACAGTTTCAATTTCAGTGCTTCTGATTAGTCTGTTAATATTTTGTTTCTTCCTGGTTCAGTCTCAGAAGGTTGTGCATTTCTAAGAATTTGTCCATTTCTTCCAGGTTGTCCATTTTATTGGCATAGAGTTGCTTGTAGTAATCTCTAGCCAGACCCTGTTTACTTATGGACATTTAAGTTACTATTTCCATTCTTTTGCTGTTAGAAATAATATCACAACAGTAACTTCCTCACTTCCCCAGTTGCTCTTGGTTTAATTTGTTTGTGGTCATATTTATTTTCAAATTTGATGTAAGGTTAAAGAAGAATGAGATTTTTGTGTTTAGCTAACGACGTAGGTTTAGAAAGGTCAGGGGGTAGTGCTCAGATCAGTCCCAGGAAGAAACTGCACCATCAGAGCCACCTCGTTGGCATTGCTCCTGACAACTTCCAGTTGATCTTTCGGCTGGCAGCTTGCATGGCAGGGTGCTTTCAGAAACCGATCTTGAGAAACAGCATTATAATTTCTGTAAGGAAGTCACTGAGGGCCATACATGACGCAGAGTCCTTGCTTTGAGTTCAGAGGAGAAATCTCTGTCGCATTTCTATTTGATGGATGGTGTGAATTCCGTAATTGACTCTTTTAGCAACTTAAAGCCCACAACTGATTGATTCTATGGCACACCTTTAGCAAGTAAGTGCACAGGACTTGATGGCATGTCTTTTATGTACTAAGCTTATTCTTGGTTCCGTCTGGTGAGGTTTTTCCCCAACACGTCCCCTTTGTTCCAGTTTTCTCACTTAATCTTTTATTATCTTGTTGGAGGTGCTTTGCGAATTGCCTCGGTATCCACTGGTGATTGGTTACAGGACACCCCCCCTCCCCCCAGCAAATACCAAAATCTGGGGCGCTTAAGTCTCCTCATATAAAATGGCGTTAGTATTTGTATAGAGCCTACGCACATCCTCCTGTGTACTTTAAATTATCTCTAGATTATTTATAATACCTAATACAATGTCAATGCTATGTAGGTAGTTGTTGGCACTCTGCTAATTCAAGTTTTGTGTTTTGGAACTTTTCCCCCAGCGTTTTTGATCCATGCTTAGTTGAATCTGTGGATGTGCAGCCTGCAGATAGGGAGGGCCGACTATGTTTCATGAGAAATGAATAAAAATATTTTATTTATCTCTTCATAGCGTGGTGTCTACTTCATAGGTACTCAATACATGTTGAATAAACGAGTGTTGCTAATTGTTTAACAGGATATGAGGAACTTGCGACTTGCTTATAAACAGGAAGAACAGAGTAAACTAGGGATATTTGAAAACCTCAACAAACATGCATTTCCTCTTTCCAATGGGCAGGTACGTACACCAAAATAAATCTTTTTATGTGTGGGTCTAAATGCCTTCACAGAGGTCTAAAAATTTCATGTTTAACTGTTCTTTCTTCCAGAGGTTTCCTTTATCTGTTTTCTCGCTGTTGGTAACTAATATTAGAATATTTTAAATTTGTCAGTTCTGTGTAGGATGAAGAAAACTGCCAACTTGTTGCTTCAAAATTTACAGATTAAAGTCGGAATCTTAATACATTCAGCTCATAACTGAATGAAAAGCTTTAATAGCGGGCATATGACATAGCAAAGAAATGCTGACATATGTATTTTGTGGTTTTGTATCCAGACACTCTTTGCATTCAACTATAAAGAAAAATTTCCAGTGAATGGATGGAAAATTTATGATCCAGTATCTGAATATAAAAGACAGGTAAAGTGTGTTGCTTATCAATCGGAAAATAATAGGTTGAGCATGTTTTTCCTAAAAGGGTAGAAATGTAGTGGAGAAGAAACCTTTTGAAACAAGTTGTCCATGGGTGTAACTCACTTGGCTTGTGGGTTCTTCAGCTCTGGATGTCCGTTCTCCCCATACCAAACCTTTGGCTATGGCACTGTTTGTTCTTCCTTTTTCCAGAGTGCAAGTGGAGTACAGGGACGGGGGTTGACAAACCAAACCAGCCAGATGGTTTTTATTAGATATTCTGGTAGCAAATTAATGAGTAAGGATCAAAACCAATGGTTTAATTTAGATTTTAAGTATATGGCATGGCTACATCAGTCTGATGAGGTGTTCCTATACCTAGAAGCTCTTTAGTGCATTGTTAGTTTGAAGATATTCCAACAAGACGTTATTTTCATGACATTTACTCTTTGCCTGCACCTTATATTTGGTATGGTGATTTTATATTCCTTATTTTAGACATTTTTAAGAACTTTCTGCTTCTCTAAATGACTTCCATGGGTATTTTTAAGAACAGCACTATGCTCATTTGTTACAGAAAACATGACAAGAAATGCATATGACTGGGATTCAAGTATACAATTTTCATGTTTTAGTATGTTTGGAAATTATGCTTCATTAGGTTTTTTTTTTAATGAATTAGGTAGGAAATGGCTTATATTAAATAAATGTATATTTAAACTTTTAAGTAGCAATGAACAATGAATTACAAATGGATTTTAGTAGAAAATAAGAAATGGGGACTTCCCTAGCAGTCAAGTGGTTAAGACTCCACGCTTCCACTGCAGAGGGCTCGGGTTTGATCCCTGGTCGGGGAACTAAGATCCCACATGCCATGGCCAAAAAAATTAATAAATAAATAAATTTTTGAAAAAAAAGAAAAGAAAAGAAGAAATGGATGTGGTTCATGCTTAGTACCTTTTGAAAGTGTAAAAGTGTGCTCCTCTCCACCCCCTGACTTTCCTCTGACACCCTGCAGGGCTTGCCAAATGAGAGTTGGAAAATATCCAAAGTAAACAGTAATTATGAGCTCTGTGACACCTACCCCGCCATCATTGTCGTGCCAACTAGTGTAAAAGATGACGACCTTTCAAAAGTGGCAGCGTTTCGAGCAAAAGGCAGAATCCCGGTAAGTAATAAACATTGTCATTTAGATATAAATGTATACTGTATTCGATCTAATATGGAAAAAAGCAAGACAGAAAAAAATTAATGAATCATCCTTGAGAAAATGCGTTCTTTCTTAGATACTGAGTGCAAGGCTCTACCTATACTGGAAGGGGCACCATTGCAAAAGTAGACAGCAGCCAGCAGGGGGTGAAGTTTTTTAAACAACTTTGTTGATATATAAAAAAACCTCCATGTGTTTAATGGATACAATCTGATGAGTTTGGATATATGTGTACACCCAGGATTCTATCACCACAGTGGAGCAGGGAGCGAACGATTTTGAGACCCGAGTTTGTGCTCTGGTATAACCCTGAGTCACTTGGCTGCTGGAGGAAAATGGGAGGTTTGGGGGCTTGGCTTTAGATTTCATTAAGAGACTGTATATTTACTTTGTCCTCATATGGCCACGTATGCCACTGTTGAGATCCAAAGGTGTTTTTAAATTAGGAAACAAAATAAAACTAGTCAATCAAATAGAAATGGGGCTTGATGTCAGTCATAGTTTGACTTAGTCTCTGGTTTTCTTAGGATCATAGAATTTTAAAGGTAGACGGGGATTCTTAGAGCTCATTTAGTCAGACTTCTTTCAGCCTGACCCAAACATTGAGTCCCAGGGCCACTATCACGCTGTCCTCAGGCTGACTCCTCCCCTTTGAGGAAAATATGCCGAAGCAGCTGTGCTTGAGAAGAGAACTTGTTTTCACTACCTGGTCATTAGAGCACGTATTATTTTAGGACCGTACTAATATTTATGGCTTTCAAACACTAGGTGTTGTCATGGATTCATCCAGAAAGTCAGGCAACGATTACCCGTTGCAGCCAGCCACTTGTGGGTCCCAATGATAAACGCTGCAAGGAAGATGAGAAGTACTTGCAAACGATAATGGATGCTAATGCGCAGGCTCACAAACTCATCATCTTTGATGCCCGGCAAAACAAGGTCGCCAGCACCAACAAGGTACATTATTGATACTGCTGCAGAAGTTTTTCTTCCGTACTGTTTGTAAATCATCATGCCATTCAAATAGCCCAGTGAAGGTGGACTCTTGCGGTGTAGCCCAGAGCTGGGCCTCCTGGGTCCCTAGCCCTTGGGAATCCTGTCGTCTCATTGCCCCTCCACAATCCTGTCTGCTGAACTAATTAAGTAAAGACCCAGAAAGAGAATGATCGCCTAGAGAATCTAGTAAGTATTTTAATGAAAGGATCATGAGGCCCTTGGAAGTCCCTTTAACCTGTGAACTATGGTGATTGCTTGATTAATTCATATCTGCCTGAAGTTCTGTTAGATTGGAGTCAGCTATGTGAAACAAGGCAGATACACAAAGTTGCCATCCGCACCCAGCTCCCATCTGATCCCCACCAGCTGAAGAGGCCCAGGCTGTGCGGTCAAGCCTCCAGTACCCGCTTTCCAACGGGAAGGGCTCTGAACGGCGTCATTTCTGTTTCCCGCAAATGACTTGCTGAGAGTGTGGTCCTGCAGGCAGGCCTCTGGCAGTCAGAGTCCTGACCCCTCCACAAGGAGTCTCAGGTATGAGGATGGTGGCCACAGCCCTTACCATCTCATGCCTACCTGTAAGGTGATGCTCGGGTAATCAACATGCAATGAGCATGTACTAGGGACAAGGTGCTGGGGGAAACACCAGGACAGACGAGGCTACATGTAGGAGGTGCCAGCTCAGTGTTCCGGGGGAGCTCGTGCCGCTGGGCGAGGCTTCACAGAGGAGGTGGCATTTGAGCTGGCCCTGGGTGATCAGCGGGATGAGACGGGCAGGGCACTCTAGACAGCACGAGACCCCTTCAGCGGTGCGCCAGAGCATGCCATTCATGAGAATGGCAAGAAGGGGGGTGTCTGAGGGTTCCCCCGCCGTGTCCCCCTAAGCAGTGCTTGGGGGGTCTTTGTTTCTCTTGGCAGCTTGTGCCCCTTCTTTGCTCACTGATGATTCCATCGTTGACCACAATCTCCAAAGAGCCAACGTCTTGCGCCCCCCGTCTCACTCTTGGGAGGATCCCTTCCCTCTTACTTCAAAGAGCAAACAAGCCGTCAGGTGCGCCCATGGCCCTTGAGGCACGTGCCTGCCATGGGCCAGGCGCACAAACTGCCCAGCGGCCCCCACCGTGAGGCGGGGTGGCGGGGGGCGTGCAGCGTGCTCCGCGGGAGCGTGGAGGCAGCGTGGTTGTTTGCACCTGACCGTGGGCAGTTACTGCATCTCTCTAGACCACGATCCCCTCATCTGAACTGGGAGCGGCAGCACACCTCCTTCCTGGAGTGGATGTGAAGGTTGCATGGGTGCCTGTCCCAGAGAAAGCTTTCGGGTCAAGTTTGCCGTCTCTGCTACTGACCCGGAGTGGACGGCCCCATTCTCTTGACTCTCATGACGTCTCTGCCCTGGACCACTCCCTCTCTGTACCCTGGCCGGCTCAGCCTCCTTCACTGCTTCCTCTCCCTCTTCCCAACTGGCAGATGGCAGCACGCCTGGAACCCAGTCTGGGGTCCTCTTTTCTCCTTTGCCCAGTCTCGCTGGGCCATCTCCTCCAGTGCCCTGATTCTCAACACTCCCTGTGTGTTCAGTTTGCCACCCAAGTTTCTATCATGCTCTGATCCCTCCTGAGGTCCAGATGGATTTCCATCCCGTCGTCTGGTTGGCATCCCCTCTTGGCTGTCTCCCAGGTAACAAAACCTCAGTGTATCCAGACCAGCCTAAGAGACAGGGTAGTGAGAACCCTCAGCTTTGTGTTCAGTTACATGTGGGGTTTCCTCCCTGCTCTGCCACTTAGTGCTCGATAGAACCCTGAGCAAGTTACTTAACCTCTCCAGAAGCCTCTTCTGTAACAGGGGAGGTGACAGTCTCTCATGTAGAGGGCTGCGTACGGATTGAAATTGGGTGAGGAGAATGCACAGTGCCGGGTGTATCAGTATAGGATGCTGAGAGGCGAGCCCCACCCTGCCCCGGGGTCTGGCCTGGCACTGAGCGGTGGCGTCAGCTACTGAGCCGGGGAAGCTGGGAGAGGACCAGGGTGGGGAGAAAGATGAGCAGCGCGTGAGTTTCCTGAGGTGCTGAACCAGTGACCACAAACTTGGCGGCTTAAAACAGCACACATTTATTCTCGCACAGTTCCGGCATCTGGCAGCACTGTGCTCCTTCTGAAGGCTTCCGGGAAGATCCATTCCCTGCGTTTTTGGGCTTCTGGTGGCTCCTCTGTGCACATGGCTACCGCCCTCCAGTCCCTGCCCCTGTCTTCCCACAGCCTCCCCCTCATTGTGTCTCTGGGTCTTCTCCCCGACTGGAACAAAGAGCTGCTGGCTGGTGGGCGGGGTCGTCTCTCAATGGAGGACCCGATGGTGAGTGGCACTGTATGTTAATTCAGAAGTCCAGACTCCATTATGGAGGGTTTCAAGTCAACTTTCTTCTTGAGAAAGTGAAGATGCAGGCAAGGAATTTCATTTTAACCTGTTGCAGTTGAGGAGCCTGTGTGGGGACAATAAAGCTCTGGAGCTCAGAAAAAGGTCAGGTTGGAGGTCGAGTGGAGGTTGCAGCCTTGGAGGGGAGGGGATGAAGTTACCTAAGGAGCCTGGGCCACGTGAGCGGGGCCAGGCACCAGACCGCCTGAAATGCTGTCTGTGGAGGGTAAGAGAGGAACTCAGTGAAGGAAAGGGTGCTCCAGGTGGTCGGGAGGAGACCGCAGAGAAGAAGGGAGAGGTCCCAGATGCCAGGAGAGGAGGAGTGTCCAGGAGAGAACTAGGGGGAGGGGTGTCTTAGCTTGGACAGCTGTAACTAAATATCATAGGCTGGGTAGCTTATAAACAGCAATATTTATTTCTCAAAGCTCTGGAAGCTGGAAGTCTAAGATCAAGGCACCAGCAGATTCAGTGTGTGGTGAGAGCCCACTTCCTGGCTGTAGACAGCCCCGTTCTTGCTGTGTCCTCACACTGCCAGAGCAGAAAGGGGCAAGCTCTGTGCCGTCTCTTCCGGGAAGGGCACTAATCCCATCGTGAGGCCGCCTCCTTCATCACCTAATCTTTCCCAGAGGCCACACATTCTAACACCATCCCATCGGGAATTCAGGTTTCAACATGGGAATTTCGGGGGATTCAAACGCTCAGTCTGCAACGTCTTGGGGGAGGTGTGTGGACTTCGGAGTCTGAGGGCATGGGAAACCTGTCCTGCCACTTGCTGCCTTTGGCCTTTGGGAGTTGCCAGCCCTTTCTGAGGCTTTGCTTTTCTCACCTGGGAATCCTCCCTGCTGCCTAGGATCGGCATCCCGGCGGGCCTTCACCAGGTGCTGAGCAGCTGGCTTGAAATCACGAACCCCTGAGTCCATCCTTCAGCTGCCTCCGTCCCAAGGGGTGTTAGGCTTTCTTCTCCCTGAGGGTTGAGGATGGCCCTGCCGCCACTGCTGCTATGAGCTGATCCTTGGGGACTTGGGGGCCAGTGGGGAACAGTGTCCAAACATCGCTGGCTTCCCTCTGGAACCCTGCTTTGCCCCCATAGAGAGAGGCCTGGCCAGCAGGTTCGAGTCTTTCAGAACTTTCTGAGCCCCCTCCCCCTGTTCCTGCTGGGGTATAGGTGGGGCCCCTTCTCACCCTCCTTCCCCCTCCTCTGTCTCCAGACCTCCGGGTGCCTGCTCTCTGTCCTAGCACGGAGTAGGTAGGCACTCGTGCCCTTTTTCTCCCATGAGCCCATTTTCTGATTGTCATTTGTCTTGTTTGGGGCTTTAGTAATCGGTTTCCAGGCAACAAACTGGCTTTAACTACATTCTCCTGGTTAACACCAGCCCTGAGCACGCACGCCCTCCATGCTGAAGTGCTTTCTGGGTGTGGGGCCTCTGCCCCAGCCTCAGGTCTCCCTCGGGGTCCCTGTCCAGCTCGGGGCTTTTCGAGGTAGGTGCTGGGAGAGGTTATAATACATCAGTGCCCGAGTATGGGGGGCGTGCTCCGAGCCTTGCACGGATTAGCGTTCATTAAGATCGTTTATTTAGTTAGTATTTAATCCCCACAGTGAGCCCCTGGAGTCTTTCCGGTGAGAAAGCTGGGCGCAGAGAGATGGTGAGGACCCATAGCTACTTGAGTGGCAGACCTGGGATGACGAACCCACGCTCCGTGCCACCAAAGCCTGTGCCTTTAACCCCTCGGCCAGCAGTGTCTTCAGTGGGCACCGAGGATATCGTTTATGAAAACATCATCCTGCCACACAGGCAGGACCAAGCTCTAGGCTGCTTTGGCCACAGTTTGTGCTCAGAGTGTTCTGTTGAGAGAGAGCGCCTCACGTCATCCTGTACCGGCCAGAGGACAGGCGCATCCAGACCCGATGACGACATTCTCTTCTTTCCCCGCCAGTCGTGTTTGCGGCTCCTGAGCTCGAGCAGGTCCTCGGCCCCTGCTCCGCCCCCGGTGGCTGGGCTCCGGTCCCCCGGCATGGCTGTGGCACGGGCTCGGGGCACACCCCCCCACCCCCGCCTCCCTGCCCACCCACCGCAGGCCCACACACGGGCCGCCGAGCAGGACCCCAGGCTCAGGCCCCGGGCCCCAGGCTCCTGCCAGGCTCTCTGCCTCTCCTGGGCCCTCCAGGGGCTGGGTCAGCCCTTTACAACTCTTTCTCTCCTGGATGGCCCTGCCCCACGCCCTTCGTCCTCGACCCTTCTGCACAGAATACACCCAGCCTCAGACGGGAACTGCCCCCCACCCCGTCCCTACCTCCACACCCCGGAAACTAGGGTGGCCTCCCCGCTGCGCCCTCCCCCGACCCCCTGCCAGCTCAGCCCACCCTGCTCTTGTGCCCACTCCTTCCCGTGAAGTCTGTCCCAGCTGTGCAGATAAGCCCTCCCCAGAGTCACCGTCCCCGTCCCCTCGCAGCTGGCTCCACCGTTCCCCTACCCCCGTGCCCGTCTTGGCCTGGACTCTTCACGGTAAGGCCACCGAGTACCTTCTTGTCACGACCTCGCGAGCTTTTGACACAGTGAGTACCGTCTCCTTTTTGAAAGACTCTCTTCCCTTTTCTCTTTATCCTCCAGTCTTTGGCCACTCTCCTCAGTCTCTTTTGCTCTGCATTCCCTAAATGTCGGCCTTCCGCAGGCTCTGGACCTGACTGCTCTCCTCACCGCACACGCCGTCCCTGAGCCCTGGACGCCGTCCCCAGAGCCACCGCCCTGCCCCTCTTCCGTGCTCCAGAGCTCTGCGTCCTGCCCCCGAGACAGTTCCACCACTCAAAGCCCAGGGCTCTGTTCCTCCTCCAGAAACCAGTCCACAGTTTACAGTTCAGTGCCTTCTAGTCTATTCACAGCGTTGTGAGACAGTCACCACTATCTCATTCCAGAACGCTTCCATAGCCCCAGATGGAAACCCTGTGCCCACTGGCAGTCGCCGCCCATCCTCCACTCTCCCCAACCCCTGTCCCCAACACCTGTCAACCACTAATTTACTTCCACGTAGATTTCCTTCTTCTGGACACTTCATATAAATAGAGTCATACACTGTGTGGTTTTATGTGCCTGGCTGCTTTCGCTTGGCGTGATGTTTCTACGGTTCCTCCGTATTGTAGCATGTATCAGTACTCCATGCCTTTGTGTGGCCGAAAAATAGTCCATTTTATGGATACAGCACAGTTTATCCGCTCATTCATTGATGGACATTTGCGTTGCTTCCACCTGATACCTGTTGTGGATATTCCTGCTATGATTTGTTGTGTACAAGTTTTCATGTGAATACCTGATTTTAGTTGTGCAGGAGTTGGAATTTCTGGACCAGATGGTAGTTCCATGTTTAACTTTTTGAGGAACCATCAGACTGTTTTCCACAGAGACTGTACAGTTTAAATTTCTACCAGCAATGTATTAGGGTTTCAGTTTCTCTATATTCTCATAACAGATGTGTCTTGGATGTTGACTTCTGCAAAATATAAGCTAATTGTAGACCAGATTTTATTATGAGATTACCAAGGGGTGAGCCGTATCCCCCTTTTTTGTTACATTTGCATTTTATTTTACTTAAATTACTTAAATAAATCTCACTGTTTGGGATTTACAACTTGTTTTATATAGAAGTTTTGTGGTAGTACAACTTTATTTTTTTAAATATTTATTTATTTATATTTTTGGCTGCGTTGGGTCTTCGTTGCAGCACACGGGCTTTCTCTAGTTGCGGTGAGTGGGGGCTACTCTTTGTTGCAGTGCGTGGGCTTCTCATTGTGGTGGCTGATCTTGTTGCAGAGCACGGGCTCTAAGCGCGTGGGCTTCAGTAGTTGTGGTGCGTGGGTTTCAGTATCTGTGGCACATGGCTCAGTAGTTGTGGCTCGTGGGCTCTAGAGCACAGGCTCAGTAGTTGTGGCGAACAGGCTTACTTGCTCCGCGGCATGTGGGATCTTCCCGGACCAGGGCTCGAACCCGTGTCCGCTGCATTGGCAGGCGGATTCTTAACCACTGCATCACCAGGGAAGTCCACAGTACAACTTTTTTATTCAGATATATGGTAGAGCGTTTTAGAACCCAATTCGCCTTGTGTAAGATCCAGTTGTTAATCGTTTTCAAAACTGATGATGGGTGATGGAAGATTGTTGTGGGTTGAACTGTGTTTCCATTAAAAAAAAAAATGTGTTGAAGCCCTAACTCCTGGCACCTGTGACTGTGGCCCTGATTTGAAATAGGGTCTTTGCAAATGTAATCAAGTTAAGACGAAGTCCTATGGAATTAGGATGGGTCCTAATCCAGTCTGACTGGTGTCCTTATAAGAAGAGATACAGACACAAGGAGAAGGCCATGTGAAGATGGGGCAGAGATTAACGTATCTATAAACCAGAAACACCTGGGGCCACCAGAAGCTGGAAGAGGCAAAGAAGGGTCCTCCCCAAGAGGGTTCTGAGGGAACACGGCCCTGCCAGTACCTTGATTTTGGACTTCCAGCCTCTAGAACTGAGAGGAGAAATTTCTGTCACTTTAAGCCACTCAGATTGTGGTACTCTGTTCCAACAGCCATGGGAAACTCATACAAGGATGTAGGAGGCTTATTATAAACAGATGAGTTTGTCGCTTCTTTAATGGTCTCTATCTGGTTAAAACTAGAAAGAACAGAAAAGTTAACTCAGATGAAGTGACATATATCTTTTGTTTTCACAGGCAAAGGGTGGAGGCTATGAAAGTGAAACTGCATACCCAAACGCAGAACTCGTGTTCCTGGAGATCCACAACATTCACGTGATGAGAGAGTCGCTGCGAAAACTGAAGGAGATCGCGTACCCGGCCATCGAGGAGGCGCGGTGGCTGTCCAACGTGGACGGGACGCACTGGCTGGAGTACATTCGGGTACAGAGGGGGCCCGTCCTTTACGTGCTTTCTGCTTAAGATTTCTCTGCAGCTGGGCCATAAAGCTATCTGTCTGTCTGTCTGTCTGTCTGGGTGGTTTCTTAGCATTGCAGATGAATGCATCTTTGCTGTGTACTTGGGCTTTCATAGTTTCCATGGGCAGCATCCAAACTGTGGTCTTTGTTGGGGGGGGGGGGTTGTGACATAACAGAAAGCAAAAAGTGTTGGTTCGTGTTTGGGTTTGTTTTTTTC
>NW_021703525.1:0-16761 GCF_005190385.1 Monodon monoceros | reverse complement strand
TTCCATGGGCAGCATCCAAACTGTGGTCTTTGTTGGGGGGGGGGGGTGGTGACATAACAGAAAGCAATAATGCTTGCCTCAGATCAGGTTTTGTTTTTTTTTTTTTGCGGTACGCGGGCCTCTCACCGTTGTGGCCTCCCCCATTGCGGAGCACGGGCTCCGGACGCGCAGGCTCAGCGGCCATGGCTCACGGGTCCAGCCGCTCTGCGGCATGCGGGATCCTCCCGGACCGGGGCACGAACCCGCGTCCCCTGCATCGGCAGGCGGACTCTCATCCACTGCACCACCAGGGAAGCCCTCAGATCAGGTTTTCAAAGTACTTTGTGGCCCTTTGATAAAGGACCCTGTTTACTACTGTAGTTTTTTCTTAGTGTAAGTTTCTCTTTTTTCCCTCCAGATACTAACGTTTCCTAGTGATTCTTAAATTGATTGCATTCTTGTTTGGTTCATTGACCTGAACTTCCAGTGTTCTCCACAGAATTCTTTTTGCTGTAATAGAAATTAAATGTAGCCTGGTTTAATGTGCCTTCTTTTCTGAAGATGCTTCTTGCTGGGGCAGTAAGAATTGCTGATAAAATAGAATCTGGGAAAACCTCAGTGGTGGTGCACTGCAGCGACGGTTGGGACCGAACATCCCAGCTGACGTCTCTGGCCATGCTGATGTTGGACAGTTATTACCGCACCATTAAAGGATTCGAGGCTCTCATAGAAAAGGAGTGGATAAGCTTTGGACATAGGTTTGCACTGGTAAGTTGAGACAGTGAGGTGCACGCTTCATTATTTTGCTATATCATATGCATATTTGTATCACACATCACACACACACACACACACAGGAGACGGCTTTGTGCTCTGTGTGAGACCTGAATTGCCATAAGAGAATGCCATGGACCTCAGCATTGTATGTTCCTGGCAGGGCAATCTTTTTTTTTTTTCCACGTAGGTATGCCTTTATTTTTGTAAAGAATTAAGGTAAAATTCATATAACATAGAATTAACCATCTTAAAGTATATAGTTCCACGGCATTTAGTGCATTCAGTGTTGTGCAACCACCATCTCTATCTAGTTCCAAAACATTTCATCACCCCCAAAAGGACACCCTGTACACATTAAGTAGTCACGCCTCATTTCCCTCTTCCCACCAGCCCCTGGCGACCACTAATGTGCTTTCCATCTCCCTGACATAAGTGGACTCACACAATATTTGTCTCGCTGAGACAGGCTTATTTCACTAAGCACAATGTTCTCAAGGTTTATGCATCTTATAGAACCTATCAAATTTTATCAGTAATTCCTTTTCATGGCTGAGTGGTATTCCATTGTGTGGATATACTGCATTTTGTTTATCCATTCACCTGTTGGTGGACACTTGGGTTATTTCCATCTGTTGGTGATTGTGAATAATGCTGCTGTGAACATTGGTGTACCAGATTTTGCCATACAAAGTACCATAAGACTGGGTGGCTTAAACAACAGAAATTTATTGTCTCATCATTCTGGAGGCTGGAAGTCCAAGATCAAGGTTCTGACAGGGTTGGTTTCTCCTGATGGCTCTCTCCTTGGCTTGCAGACGGCTGCCTTCTTGCTGTGTCCTCACGTGGCCTTTCCTCTGTGCACACACATCCCTGGTGTCTCTCTGTGTCCAGACTTCCTCTTCTTATAAGAACATGAGTCAGACTGGAACAGCCTCATTTCAACTTAGGGCCTTTAAGGATGTGATTCTCTCCCAATGCACTCACATTCTGTGGTACTGAGGGTTAGGACTTCAACAGTGCTGGACACACAGTGGTGCTCAGTTACGTGTATCCTCCAGTTTTAATCTTCTAGTGACCTTGCGAGGCAGATGCTACCATGGATAGATGGGGAAACTGAGTATGAGCTATCTGCCAAGGTCACCCAGCTATTGAGGGTACAGCCAACCTTCAGGCAGGGGTTTCAAGCCTGCAGTCACTCACCCACTGGGTCTGTCTACTATTCCTTCCCTCGAGTTTCTGTGGATGAGCTCCTACCTGAAGCCAGTTTCTCTCCTTCCCCACCTGTCCCGTCATCCGGCTCATGGGTGGTTCCTGCCTCCATCTCCCCTCTCCCCTTGATCGTTTCCATTGATAGAAACGTGCTGTTACTTATCCCACCCTAAAACCCAACCCTCTTGACTGTACTTCCCCCTCCAGGTGTCACCCTGAACATCTGCTCCCCACTACAACAAATCTGCACAAAACTAGTCTGTTCTGGCTCTCACTGTTTCTCTCCTTCTGGTCTCTCTTGAACCCGCTTCAGCCAGGCTTCCTCCTCACGCCCCTGCACCTTCGCCCTGCCACTGCTCTTGTCACAGTCACCAATGGCTGCCACTCTGCCAAGTGCTTCTCCTATTTGGCCTGAGCATTTGATACTGGTCATTGCTCCCTTCTTCTGCAAACACTTTCTTCCCTTGGCTTCTAGGTGGCTGCAACCTTCTGAATTTCCTCCTACCTTCTGGTCCTCCCTCTCTCCCCAACTTCTTTTTTTTTTTTTTAACACCTTTACTGGAGTATAATTGCTTACAATGGTGTGTTGGCTTCTGCTGTATCACAAAGTGATTCAGTTATACATATAAAAACATCCCCACGTCTCCTCCCTCTTGCGTCTCCCTCCCTCCCACCCTACCTATCCCACCCCTCTAGGTGGTCACAAAGCACCGAGCTGACCTTCCTGTGCTATGCGGCTGCTTCCCACCAGCTATCGATTTTACATTTGGTAGTGTATATATCTCCATGCCACTCTCTCACTTCGTCCCAGCTTACCCTTCCCCCTCCTCGTGTCCTCAAGTCCATTCTCTACCTCTGTCCTGAGGTTCTTCAGAAGCATTATTATTATTATTATTTTTAGATTCCATATATATGTGTTAGCATGTGGTATTTGTTTTTCTGACTTACTTCACTCTGTACAACAGACTCTAGGTCCATCCACCTCACTACAAATAACTCAATTTCACTTCTTTTCATGGCTGAGTAATATTCCATTGAATATATGTGCCACATCTTCTTTATCCATTCATCTGTTGATGGACACTTCAGTTGCTTCCATGTCCTGGCTATTGTTAACAGTGCTGCAGTGAACATTGTGGTACATGACTCTTTTTGAATGATGGTTTTCTCAGGGTATGTGCCCAGTAGTGGGATTGCTGGGTCGTAGCGTAGTTCCATTTTTAGTCTTTTAAGGAAGCTCCATACTGCTCTCTATAGTGGTTCTATCAATTTACATTCCCACCAACAGTGCAGGAGGGTTCCCTTTTCTCCACACCCTCTCCAGCATTTACTGTTTCTAGATTTTTTGATGATGGCCATTCTGACCAGTGTGAGATGATACCTCATTGTAGTTTTGATTTGCATTTCTCTGATGATTAGTGATCTTGAGCATCCTTTCACGTGTTTGTTGGCAATCTGTATATCTTCTTTGGAGAAATGTATCTTTAGGTCTTCAGTCCATTTTTGGATTGGGTTGTTTGCATTTTTGCTACTGAGCTGCATGAGCTGCTTGTATATTTTGGAGATTAATCCTTTGTCAGTTGCTTCGTTTGCAAATAGTTTCTCCCATTCTGAGGGTTGTCTTTTGGTCTTGTTTATGGTTTCCTTTGCTGTGCAAAAGCTTTGAAGTTTCATTAGGTCCCATTTGTTTATTTTTGGTTTTATTGCCATTTCTCTGGGAGGTGGGTCAAAAAGGATCTTGCTGTGATTTATGTCATAGAGTGTTCTGCCTATGTCTTCCTCTAAGAGTTTGATAGTGTCTGGCCTTACATTTAGGTTTCAATCCATTCTGAGTTTATTTTTGTGTATGGTGTTAGGGAGTGTTCTAATTTCATTCTTTTACATGTAGCTGTCCAGTTTTCCCAGCACCACTTATTGAAGAGGCTGTCTTTTCTCCATTGTATATTCTTGCCTCCTTTATCAAAGATAAGGTGACCATATGTGTGTGGGTTTATCTCTGGGCTTTCTATCCTGTTCCATTGATCTATATTTCTGTTTTTGTGCCAGTGCCATGCTGTCTTGATTATTGTAACTTTGTAGTATAGTCTGAAGTCAGGGAGCCTGATTCCTCCAGATTGCTTTCTCAAGATTGCTTTGGCTATTCGGGGTCTTTTGTGTTTCCATACAAATTGTGAAATTTTTTGTTCTAGTTCTGTGAAAAGCGCCAGTGGTAGTTTGATAGGGATTGCTTTGGGTAGTAGAGTCATTTTCACAATGTTGATTCTTCCCATCCAAGAACATGGTATATCTCTCCATCTCTTTGTATCATCTTTAATTAATTTCATCAGTGTATTATAGTTTTCTGCATACAGGGCTTTTGTCTCCTTAGGTAGGTTTATTCCTAGATATTTTATTCTTTTTGTTGCAATGGTAAATGGGAGTGTTTCCTTAATTTCTCTTTCAGATTTTTCATCATTAGTGTATAGGAATGCTAGAGATTTCTGTGCGTTAATTTTGTATCCTGCTACTTTACCGAATTCATTGATTAGCTCTAGCAGTTTTCTGGTAGCATCTTTAGGATTCTCT
Source organism: Monodon monoceros (assembly GCF_005190385.1). NCBI lineage: Eukaryota > Metazoa > Chordata > Mammalia > Artiodactyla > Monodontidae > Monodon > Monodon monoceros. The sequence continues at coordinate 12,231 of NW_021703525.1, read as the reverse complement.
GTGTATAGTATCATGTCATCTGCAAACAGTGACAGCTTTACTTCTTCTTTTCTGATTTGGGTTCCATTTATTTCTTTTTCTTCTCTGATTGCTGTGGCTAAAACTTCCAAAACTATGTTGAATAATAGTGGTGAGAGTGGGCAACCTTGTTTTGTTCCTGATCTTAGTGGAAATGCTTTCAGTTTTTCACCACTGAGGATGATGTTGGCTGTGGGTTTGTCGTATATGGCCTTTATTATGTTGAGGTGAGTTCCCTCTGTGTCTACTTTCTGAAGGGTTTTTATCATAAATATGTGTTGAATTTTGTCGAAAGCTTTCTCTGCACCTATTGAGATGATCATATGGTTTTTCTCCTTCAGTTTGTTAATATGGTGTATCACGTTGATTGATTTGCGTATATTGAAGAATCCTTGCATTCCTGGGATAAACCCCACTTGATCATGGTGTATGATCCTTTTAATGTGCTGTTCGATTCTGTTTGCTAGTATTTTGTTGAGGATTTTTGCGTCTATGTTCATCAGTGATATTGGCCTGTAGTTTTCTTTCTTTGTGACATCTTTTTCTGGTTTTGGTATCAGGGTGATGGTGGCCTTGTAGAATGAGTTTGGGAGTGTTCCTCCCTCTGCTATATTTGGAAGAGTTTGAGAAGGATAGGTGTTAGCTCTTCTCTAAATGTTTGATAGAATTCGCCTGGGAAACCCCCTGGTCCTGGGCTTGTGTTTGTTGGAAGATTTTCAATCACAGTTTCAATTTCAGTGCTTCTGATTAGTCTGTTAATATTTTGTTTCTTCCTGGTTCAGTCTCAGAAGGTTGTGCATTTCTAAGAATTTGTCCATTTCTTCCAGGTTGTCCATTTTATTGGCATAGAGTTGCTTGTAGTAATCTCTAGCCAGACCCTGTTTACTTATGGACATTTAAGTTACTATTTCCATTCTTTTGCTGTTAGAAATAATATCACAACAGTAACTTCCTCACTTCCCCAGTTGCTCTTGGTTTAATTTGTTTGTGGTCATATTTATTTTCAAATTTGATGTAAGGTTAAAGAAGAATGAGATTTTTGTGTTTAGCTAACGACGTAGGTTTAGAAAGGTCAGGGGGTAGTGCTCAGATCAGTCCCAGGAAGAAACTGCACCATCAGAGCCACCTCGTTGGCATTGCTCCTGACAACTTCCAGTTGATCTTTCGGCTGGCAGCTTGCATGGCAGGGTGCTTTCAGAAACCGATCTTGAGAAACAGCATTATAATTTCTGTAAGGAAGTCACTGAGGGCCATACATGACGCAGAGTCCTTGCTTTGAGTTCAGAGGAGAAATCTCTGTCGCATTTCTATTTGATGGATGGTGTGAATTCCGTAATTGACTCTTTTAGCAACTTAAAGCCCACAACTGATTGATTCTATGGCACACCTTTAGCAAGTAAGTGCACAGGACTTGATGGCATGTCTTTTATGTACTAAGCTTATTCTTGGTTCCGTCTGGTGAGGTTTTTCCCCAACACGTCCCCTTTGTTCCAGTTTTCTCACTTAATCTTTTATTATCTTGTTGGAGGTGCTTTGCGAATTGCCTCGGTATCCACTGGTGATTGGTTACAGGACACCCCCCCTCCCCCCAGCAAATACCAAAATCTGGGGCGCTTAAGTCTCCTCATATAAAATGGCGTTAGTATTTGTATAGAGCCTACGCACATCCTCCTGTGTACTTTAAATTATCTCTAGATTATTTATAATACCTAATACAATGTCAATGCTATGTAGGTAGTTGTTGGCACTCTGCTAATTCAAGTTTTGTGTTTTGGAACTTTTCCCCCAGCGTTTTTGATCCATGCTTAGTTGAATCTGTGGATGTGCAGCCTGCAGATAGGGAGGGCCGACTATGTTTCATGAGAAATGAATAAAAATATTTTATTTATCTCTTCATAGCGTGGTGTCTACTTCATAGGTACTCAATACATGTTGAATAAACGAGTGTTGCTAATTGTTTAACAGGATATGAGGAACTTGCGACTTGCTTATAAACAGGAAGAACAGAGTAAACTAGGGATATTTGAAAACCTCAACAAACATGCATTTCCTCTTTCCAATGGGCAGGTACGTACACCAAAATAAATCTTTTTATGTGTGGGTCTAAATGCCTTCACAGAGGTCTAAAAATTTCATGTTTAACTGTTCTTTCTTCCAGAGGTTTCCTTTATCTGTTTTCTCGCTGTTGGTAACTAATATTAGAATATTTTAAATTTGTCAGTTCTGTGTAGGATGAAGAAAACTGCCAACTTGTTGCTTCAAAATTTACAGATTAAAGTCGGAATCTTAATACATTCAGCTCATAACTGAATGAAAAGCTTTAATAGCGGGCATATGACATAGCAAAGAAATGCTGACATATGTATTTTGTGGTTTTGTATCCAGACACTCTTTGCATTCAACTATAAAGAAAAATTTCCAGTGAATGGATGGAAAATTTATGATCCAGTATCTGAATATAAAAGACAGGTAAAGTGTGTTGCTTATCAATCGGAAAATAATAGGTTGAGCATGTTTTTCCTAAAAGGGTAGAAATGTAGTGGAGAAGAAACCTTTTGAAACAAGTTGTCCATGGGTGTAACTCACTTGGCTTGTGGGTTCTTCAGCTCTGGATGTCCGTTCTCCCCATACCAAACCTTTGGCTATGGCACTGTTTGTTCTTCCTTTTTCCAGAGTGCAAGTGGAGTACAGGGACGGGGGTTGACAAACCAAACCAGCCAGATGGTTTTTATTAGATATTCTGGTAGCAAATTAATGAGTAAGGATCAAAACCAATGGTTTAATTTAGATTTTAAGTATATGGCATGGCTACATCAGTCTGATGAGGTGTTCCTATACCTAGAAGCTCTTTAGTGCATTGTTAGTTTGAAGATATTCCAACAAGACGTTATTTTCATGACATTTACTCTTTGCCTGCACCTTATATTTGGTATGGTGATTTTATATTCCTTATTTTAGACATTTTTAAGAACTTTCTGCTTCTCTAAATGACTTCCATGGGTATTTTTAAGAACAGCACTATGCTCATTTGTTACAGAAAACATGACAAGAAATGCATATGACTGGGATTCAAGTATACAATTTTCATGTTTTAGTATGTTTGGAAATTATGCTTCATTAGGTTTTTTTTTTAATGAATTAGGTAGGAAATGGCTTATATTAAATAAATGTATATTTAAACTTTTAAGTAGCAATGAACAATGAATTACAAATGGATTTTAGTAGAAAATAAGAAATGGGGACTTCCCTAGCAGTCAAGTGGTTAAGACTCCACGCTTCCACTGCAGAGGGCTCGGGTTTGATCCCTGGTCGGGGAACTAAGATCCCACATGCCATGGCCAAAAAAATTAATAAATAAATAAATTTTTGAAAAAAAAGAAAAGAAAAGAAGAAATGGATGTGGTTCATGCTTAGTACCTTTTGAAAGTGTAAAAGTGTGCTCCTCTCCACCCCCTGACTTTCCTCTGACACCCTGCAGGGCTTGCCAAATGAGAGTTGGAAAATATCCAAAGTAAACAGTAATTATGAGCTCTGTGACACCTACCCCGCCATCATTGTCGTGCCAACTAGTGTAAAAGATGACGACCTTTCAAAAGTGGCAGCGTTTCGAGCAAAAGGCAGAATCCCGGTAAGTAATAAACATTGTCATTTAGATATAAATGTATACTGTATTCGATCTAATATGGAAAAAAGCAAGACAGAAAAAAATTAATGAATCATCCTTGAGAAAATGCGTTCTTTCTTAGATACTGAGTGCAAGGCTCTACCTATACTGGAAGGGGCACCATTGCAAAAGTAGACAGCAGCCAGCAGGGGGTGAAGTTTTTTAAACAACTTTGTTGATATATAAAAAAACCTCCATGTGTTTAATGGATACAATCTGATGAGTTTGGATATATGTGTACACCCAGGATTCTATCACCACAGTGGAGCAGGGAGCGAACGATTTTGAGACCCGAGTTTGTGCTCTGGTATAACCCTGAGTCACTTGGCTGCTGGAGGAAAATGGGAGGTTTGGGGGCTTGGCTTTAGATTTCATTAAGAGACTGTATATTTACTTTGTCCTCATATGGCCACGTATGCCACTGTTGAGATCCAAAGGTGTTTTTAAATTAGGAAACAAAATAAAACTAGTCAATCAAATAGAAATGGGGCTTGATGTCAGTCATAGTTTGACTTAGTCTCTGGTTTTCTTAGGATCATAGAATTTTAAAGGTAGACGGGGATTCTTAGAGCTCATTTAGTCAGACTTCTTTCAGCCTGACCCAAACATTGAGTCCCAGGGCCACTATCACGCTGTCCTCAGGCTGACTCCTCCCCTTTGAGGAAAATATGCCGAAGCAGCTGTGCTTGAGAAGAGAACTTGTTTTCACTACCTGGTCATTAGAGCACGTATTATTTTAGGACCGTACTAATATTTATGGCTTTCAAACACTAGGTGTTGTCATGGATTCATCCAGAAAGTCAGGCAACGATTACCCGTTGCAGCCAGCCACTTGTGGGTCCCAATGATAAACGCTGCAAGGAAGATGAGAAGTACTTGCAAACGATAATGGATGCTAATGCGCAGGCTCACAAACTCATCATCTTTGATGCCCGGCAAAACAAGGTCGCCAGCACCAACAAGGTACATTATTGATACTGCTGCAGAAGTTTTTCTTCCGTACTGTTTGTAAATCATCATGCCATTCAAATAGCCCAGTGAAGGTGGACTCTTGCGGTGTAGCCCAGAGCTGGGCCTCCTGGGTCCCTAGCCCTTGGGAATCCTGTCGTCTCATTGCCCCTCCACAATCCTGTCTGCTGAACTAATTAAGTAAAGACCCAGAAAGAGAATGATCGCCTAGAGAATCTAGTAAGTATTTTAATGAAAGGATCATGAGGCCCTTGGAAGTCCCTTTAACCTGTGAACTATGGTGATTGCTTGATTAATTCATATCTGCCTGAAGTTCTGTTAGATTGGAGTCAGCTATGTGAAACAAGGCAGATACACAAAGTTGCCATCCGCACCCAGCTCCCATCTGATCCCCACCAGCTGAAGAGGCCCAGGCTGTGCGGTCAAGCCTCCAGTACCCGCTTTCCAACGGGAAGGGCTCTGAACGGCGTCATTTCTGTTTCCCGCAAATGACTTGCTGAGAGTGTGGTCCTGCAGGCAGGCCTCTGGCAGTCAGAGTCCTGACCCCTCCACAAGGAGTCTCAGGTATGAGGATGGTGGCCACAGCCCTTACCATCTCATGCCTACCTGTAAGGTGATGCTCGGGTAATCAACATGCAATGAGCATGTACTAGGGACAAGGTGCTGGGGGAAACACCAGGACAGACGAGGCTACATGTAGGAGGTGCCAGCTCAGTGTTCCGGGGGAGCTCGTGCCGCTGGGCGAGGCTTCACAGAGGAGGTGGCATTTGAGCTGGCCCTGGGTGATCAGCGGGATGAGACGGGCAGGGCACTCTAGACAGCACGAGACCCCTTCAGCGGTGCGCCAGAGCATGCCATTCATGAGAATGGCAAGAAGGGGGGTGTCTGAGGGTTCCCCCGCCGTGTCCCCCTAAGCAGTGCTTGGGGGGTCTTTGTTTCTCTTGGCAGCTTGTGCCCCTTCTTTGCTCACTGATGATTCCATCGTTGACCACAATCTCCAAAGAGCCAACGTCTTGCGCCCCCCGTCTCACTCTTGGGAGGATCCCTTCCCTCTTACTTCAAAGAGCAAACAAGCCGTCAGGTGCGCCCATGGCCCTTGAGGCACGTGCCTGCCATGGGCCAGGCGCACAAACTGCCCAGCGGCCCCCACCGTGAGGCGGGGTGGCGGGGGGCGTGCAGCGTGCTCCGCGGGAGCGTGGAGGCAGCGTGGTTGTTTGCACCTGACCGTGGGCAGTTACTGCATCTCTCTAGACCACGATCCCCTCATCTGAACTGGGAGCGGCAGCACACCTCCTTCCTGGAGTGGATGTGAAGGTTGCATGGGTGCCTGTCCCAGAGAAAGCTTTCGGGTCAAGTTTGCCGTCTCTGCTACTGACCCGGAGTGGACGGCCCCATTCTCTTGACTCTCATGACGTCTCTGCCCTGGACCACTCCCTCTCTGTACCCTGGCCGGCTCAGCCTCCTTCACTGCTTCCTCTCCCTCTTCCCAACTGGCAGATGGCAGCACGCCTGGAACCCAGTCTGGGGTCCTCTTTTCTCCTTTGCCCAGTCTCGCTGGGCCATCTCCTCCAGTGCCCTGATTCTCAACACTCCCTGTGTGTTCAGTTTGCCACCCAAGTTTCTATCATGCTCTGATCCCTCCTGAGGTCCAGATGGATTTCCATCCCGTCGTCTGGTTGGCATCCCCTCTTGGCTGTCTCCCAGGTAACAAAACCTCAGTGTATCCAGACCAGCCTAAGAGACAGGGTAGTGAGAACCCTCAGCTTTGTGTTCAGTTACATGTGGGGTTTCCTCCCTGCTCTGCCACTTAGTGCTCGATAGAACCCTGAGCAAGTTACTTAACCTCTCCAGAAGCCTCTTCTGTAACAGGGGAGGTGACAGTCTCTCATGTAGAGGGCTGCGTACGGATTGAAATTGGGTGAGGAGAATGCACAGTGCCGGGTGTATCAGTATAGGATGCTGAGAGGCGAGCCCCACCCTGCCCCGGGGTCTGGCCTGGCACTGAGCGGTGGCGTCAGCTACTGAGCCGGGGAAGCTGGGAGAGGACCAGGGTGGGGAGAAAGATGAGCAGCGCGTGAGTTTCCTGAGGTGCTGAACCAGTGACCACAAACTTGGCGGCTTAAAACAGCACACATTTATTCTCGCACAGTTCCGGCATCTGGCAGCACTGTGCTCCTTCTGAAGGCTTCCGGGAAGATCCATTCCCTGCGTTTTTGGGCTTCTGGTGGCTCCTCTGTGCACATGGCTACCGCCCTCCAGTCCCTGCCCCTGTCTTCCCACAGCCTCCCCCTCATTGTGTCTCTGGGTCTTCTCCCCGACTGGAACAAAGAGCTGCTGGCTGGTGGGCGGGGTCGTCTCTCAATGGAGGACCCGATGGTGAGTGGCACTGTATGTTAATTCAGAAGTCCAGACTCCATTATGGAGGGTTTCAAGTCAACTTTCTTCTTGAGAAAGTGAAGATGCAGGCAAGGAATTTCATTTTAACCTGTTGCAGTTGAGGAGCCTGTGTGGGGACAATAAAGCTCTGGAGCTCAGAAAAAGGTCAGGTTGGAGGTCGAGTGGAGGTTGCAGCCTTGGAGGGGAGGGGATGAAGTTACCTAAGGAGCCTGGGCCACGTGAGCGGGGCCAGGCACCAGACCGCCTGAAATGCTGTCTGTGGAGGGTAAGAGAGGAACTCAGTGAAGGAAAGGGTGCTCCAGGTGGTCGGGAGGAGACCGCAGAGAAGAAGGGAGAGGTCCCAGATGCCAGGAGAGGAGGAGTGTCCAGGAGAGAACTAGGGGGAGGGGTGTCTTAGCTTGGACAGCTGTAACTAAATATCATAGGCTGGGTAGCTTATAAACAGCAATATTTATTTCTCAAAGCTCTGGAAGCTGGAAGTCTAAGATCAAGGCACCAGCAGATTCAGTGTGTGGTGAGAGCCCACTTCCTGGCTGTAGACAGCCCCGTTCTTGCTGTGTCCTCACACTGCCAGAGCAGAAAGGGGCAAGCTCTGTGCCGTCTCTTCCGGGAAGGGCACTAATCCCATCGTGAGGCCGCCTCCTTCATCACCTAATCTTTCCCAGAGGCCACACATTCTAACACCATCCCATCGGGAATTCAGGTTTCAACATGGGAATTTCGGGGGATTCAAACGCTCAGTCTGCAACGTCTTGGGGGAGGTGTGTGGACTTCGGAGTCTGAGGGCATGGGAAACCTGTCCTGCCACTTGCTGCCTTTGGCCTTTGGGAGTTGCCAGCCCTTTCTGAGGCTTTGCTTTTCTCACCTGGGAATCCTCCCTGCTGCCTAGGATCGGCATCCCGGCGGGCCTTCACCAGGTGCTGAGCAGCTGGCTTGAAATCACGAACCCCTGAGTCCATCCTTCAGCTGCCTCCGTCCCAAGGGGTGTTAGGCTTTCTTCTCCCTGAGGGTTGAGGATGGCCCTGCCGCCACTGCTGCTATGAGCTGATCCTTGGGGACTTGGGGGCCAGTGGGGAACAGTGTCCAAACATCGCTGGCTTCCCTCTGGAACCCTGCTTTGCCCCCATAGAGAGAGGCCTGGCCAGCAGGTTCGAGTCTTTCAGAACTTTCTGAGCCCCCTCCCCCTGTTCCTGCTGGGGTATAGGTGGGGCCCCTTCTCACCCTCCTTCCCCCTCCTCTGTCTCCAGACCTCCGGGTGCCTGCTCTCTGTCCTAGCACGGAGTAGGTAGGCACTCGTGCCCTTTTTCTCCCATGAGCCCATTTTCTGATTGTCATTTGTCTTGTTTGGGGCTTTAGTAATCGGTTTCCAGGCAACAAACTGGCTTTAACTACATTCTCCTGGTTAACACCAGCCCTGAGCACGCACGCCCTCCATGCTGAAGTGCTTTCTGGGTGTGGGGCCTCTGCCCCAGCCTCAGGTCTCCCTCGGGGTCCCTGTCCAGCTCGGGGCTTTTCGAGGTAGGTGCTGGGAGAGGTTATAATACATCAGTGCCCGAGTATGGGGGGCGTGCTCCGAGCCTTGCACGGATTAGCGTTCATTAAGATCGTTTATTTAGTTAGTATTTAATCCCCACAGTGAGCCCCTGGAGTCTTTCCGGTGAGAAAGCTGGGCGCAGAGAGATGGTGAGGACCCATAGCTACTTGAGTGGCAGACCTGGGATGACGAACCCACGCTCCGTGCCACCAAAGCCTGTGCCTTTAACCCCTCGGCCAGCAGTGTCTTCAGTGGGCACCGAGGATATCGTTTATGAAAACATCATCCTGCCACACAGGCAGGACCAAGCTCTAGGCTGCTTTGGCCACAGTTTGTGCTCAGAGTGTTCTGTTGAGAGAGAGCGCCTCACGTCATCCTGTACCGGCCAGAGGACAGGCGCATCCAGACCCGATGACGACATTCTCTTCTTTCCCCGCCAGTCGTGTTTGCGGCTCCTGAGCTCGAGCAGGTCCTCGGCCCCTGCTCCGCCCCCGGTGGCTGGGCTCCGGTCCCCCGGCATGGCTGTGGCACGGGCTCGGGGCACACCCCCCCACCCCCGCCTCCCTGCCCACCCACCGCAGGCCCACACACGGGCCGCCGAGCAGGACCCCAGGCTCAGGCCCCGGGCCCCAGGCTCCTGCCAGGCTCTCTGCCTCTCCTGGGCCCTCCAGGGGCTGGGTCAGCCCTTTACAACTCTTTCTCTCCTGGATGGCCCTGCCCCACGCCCTTCGTCCTCGACCCTTCTGCACAGAATACACCCAGCCTCAGACGGGAACTGCCCCCCACCCCGTCCCTACCTCCACACCCCGGAAACTAGGGTGGCCTCCCCGCTGCGCCCTCCCCCGACCCCCTGCCAGCTCAGCCCACCCTGCTCTTGTGCCCACTCCTTCCCGTGAAGTCTGTCCCAGCTGTGCAGATAAGCCCTCCCCAGAGTCACCGTCCCCGTCCCCTCGCAGCTGGCTCCACCGTTCCCCTACCCCCGTGCCCGTCTTGGCCTGGACTCTTCACGGTAAGGCCACCGAGTACCTTCTTGTCACGACCTCGCGAGCTTTTGACACAGTGAGTACCGTCTCCTTTTTGAAAGACTCTCTTCCCTTTTCTCTTTATCCTCCAGTCTTTGGCCACTCTCCTCAGTCTCTTTTGCTCTGCATTCCCTAAATGTCGGCCTTCCGCAGGCTCTGGACCTGACTGCTCTCCTCACCGCACACGCCGTCCCTGAGCCCTGGACGCCGTCCCCAGAGCCACCGCCCTGCCCCTCTTCCGTGCTCCAGAGCTCTGCGTCCTGCCCCCGAGACAGTTCCACCACTCAAAGCCCAGGGCTCTGTTCCTCCTCCAGAAACCAGTCCACAGTTTACAGTTCAGTGCCTTCTAGTCTATTCACAGCGTTGTGAGACAGTCACCACTATCTCATTCCAGAACGCTTCCATAGCCCCAGATGGAAACCCTGTGCCCACTGGCAGTCGCCGCCCATCCTCCACTCTCCCCAACCCCTGTCCCCAACACCTGTCAACCACTAATTTACTTCCACGTAGATTTCCTTCTTCTGGACACTTCATATAAATAGAGTCATACACTGTGTGGTTTTATGTGCCTGGCTGCTTTCGCTTGGCGTGATGTTTCTACGGTTCCTCCGTATTGTAGCATGTATCAGTACTCCATGCCTTTGTGTGGCCGAAAAATAGTCCATTTTATGGATACAGCACAGTTTATCCGCTCATTCATTGATGGACATTTGCGTTGCTTCCACCTGATACCTGTTGTGGATATTCCTGCTATGATTTGTTGTGTACAAGTTTTCATGTGAATACCTGATTTTAGTTGTGCAGGAGTTGGAATTTCTGGACCAGATGGTAGTTCCATGTTTAACTTTTTGAGGAACCATCAGACTGTTTTCCACAGAGACTGTACAGTTTAAATTTCTACCAGCAATGTATTAGGGTTTCAGTTTCTCTATATTCTCATAACAGATGTGTCTTGGATGTTGACTTCTGCAAAATATAAGCTAATTGTAGACCAGATTTTATTATGAGATTACCAAGGGGTGAGCCGTATCCCCCTTTTTTGTTACATTTGCATTTTATTTTACTTAAATTACTTAAATAAATCTCACTGTTTGGGATTTACAACTTGTTTTATATAGAAGTTTTGTGGTAGTACAACTTTATTTTTTTAAATATTTATTTATTTATATTTTTGGCTGCGTTGGGTCTTCGTTGCAGCACACGGGCTTTCTCTAGTTGCGGTGAGTGGGGGCTACTCTTTGTTGCAGTGCGTGGGCTTCTCATTGTGGTGGCTGATCTTGTTGCAGAGCACGGGCTCTAAGCGCGTGGGCTTCAGTAGTTGTGGTGCGTGGGTTTCAGTATCTGTGGCACATGGCTCAGTAGTTGTGGCTCGTGGGCTCTAGAGCACAGGCTCAGTAGTTGTGGCGAACAGGCTTACTTGCTCCGCGGCATGTGGGATCTTCCCGGACCAGGGCTCGAACCCGTGTCCGCTGCATTGGCAGGCGGATTCTTAACCACTGCATCACCAGGGAAGTCCACAGTACAACTTTTTTATTCAGATATATGGTAGAGCGTTTTAGAACCCAATTCGCCTTGTGTAAGATCCAGTTGTTAATCGTTTTCAAAACTGATGATGGGTGATGGAAGATTGTTGTGGGTTGAACTGTGTTTCCATTAAAAAAAAAAATGTGTTGAAGCCCTAACTCCTGGCACCTGTGACTGTGGCCCTGATTTGAAATAGGGTCTTTGCAAATGTAATCAAGTTAAGACGAAGTCCTATGGAATTAGGATGGGTCCTAATCCAGTCTGACTGGTGTCCTTATAAGAAGAGATACAGACACAAGGAGAAGGCCATGTGAAGATGGGGCAGAGATTAACGTATCTATAAACCAGAAACACCTGGGGCCACCAGAAGCTGGAAGAGGCAAAGAAGGGTCCTCCCCAAGAGGGTTCTGAGGGAACACGGCCCTGCCAGTACCTTGATTTTGGACTTCCAGCCTCTAGAACTGAGAGGAGAAATTTCTGTCACTTTAAGCCACTCAGATTGTGGTACTCTGTTCCAACAGCCATGGGAAACTCATACAAGGATGTAGGAGGCTTATTATAAACAGATGAGTTTGTCGCTTCTTTAATGGTCTCTATCTGGTTAAAACTAGAAAGAACAGAAAAGTTAACTCAGATGAAGTGACATATATCTTTTGTTTTCACAGGCAAAGGGTGGAGGCTATGAAAGTGAAACTGCATACCCAAACGCAGAACTCGTGTTCCTGGAGATCCACAACATTCACGTGATGAGAGAGTCGCTGCGAAAACTGAAGGAGATCGCGTACCCGGCCATCGAGGAGGCGCGGTGGCTGTCCAACGTGGACGGGACGCACTGGCTGGAGTACATTCGGGTACAGAGGGGGCCCGTCCTTTACGTGCTTTCTGCTTAAGATTTCTCTGCAGCTGGGCCATAAAGCTATCTGTCTGTCTGTCTGTCTGTCTGGGTGGTTTCTTAGCATTGCAGATGAATGCATCTTTGCTGTGTACTTGGGCTTTCATAGTTTCCATGGGCAGCATCCAAACTGTGGTCTTTGTTGGGGGGGGGGGGTTGTGACATAACAGAAAGCAAAAAGTGTTGGTTCGTGTTTGGGTTTGTTTTTTTC
>NW_021703524.1:0-2093 GCF_005190385.1 Monodon monoceros | reverse complement strand
TCTTTCTCTGTCTGACATTTCATTTAGCATAATGCCCCCCAAACCCACCCATGTGGTCACAAATAGCCAGATTTCCTTCTTTATCATGGCTGAATAATAGTAGGTTGTATGCACCCCCATTTTCTTCATCCATTCATCCACAAGAAAACACTGAGGTTGTTTCCATGTCTTGGCTACTGTATTGGGTTGGCCAGAAAGTTCATACAGTTAATGAATACACTGTTCAATCAAACTTGGTGAAAATGAGTCTTTTATTTTTACTTAAAATAAATCTTTGACAAAGCCAGCTAGGCATCCCTTTGAGTAACGACTTATATCACATTGAAATATTTTAAACATATGAACAGTAATAGCTGAAATGACAAATGTTACTAATATTGACACAATTTATCAAGGAGAATATGTTAGAATATGTTAAAATGCAGATGGACAGTGAAAGAACAACTATAACTTTTAACTAAATATTGTCTTGATATTTAGACCATTGGTTAAAATCATGATAACAGGTTTCATCCGTTTCAGGAAAGCAGAATATTTGCAGATCACTTAACATTTACTAGGTATGTTCTCAGTCTGGAAGGATGTATTTCACTTACATGTGTCATTTAATTTAACCACATCCCTCTGTAATAGATAGTGATATCCCTATTTGCAGATAGGAGACAGGCTCAGAAAGATTAAGAATGTTACCTAATTCTAGTAAGTAGCCAAACCTAAACTGATCTAATTCCAGGGCAAAGCTCTTTCTGGCATATCAGTGTGGGTCTTTATCTCTTTGAGAATTGTTGAACATTAAAAGCCTTCTTCCAGGTAATGCATAAAGAAACAACATGAGCAATGATATAACAGTAGAAGTCTCACTAAATAATTGGTGTGTTTGGCCTTGCTTTTGCTGATAGATCTTTTGCAAAATTGCTTTTCTCTGAGATATTTAAAGTGGACTTTAACTATTTTCTTGGAAGACTTTCCTAAATTATACCTATCAGAAAGCTGCTTTGCTTTAAGGCCGAAGAAAAATGAAAGCTTACTTAACTACACTTAGGTGCCAGGGTCATACTATGAGCTCTACACCTGCCAGGATTCACGCTAAGATAGATAGGGTGGCTCAGCAAACTGTCCATAGTCCTGTGATTTCTTTCTGATATTCTGAAGTAGAAATAATTTCATAACTGTTCACAAAAGAGAGAAACACTGTTTCTTGGTCCTCAATATCATACCGCTGTAGGCTAATTCTTTCTCTCTTCTGTTGCCCCTTAGTATAGAGAGTGTGTTTTGGGGACCCTCCTTCACGATCTTCTCCATTCCAAGAGCATCTTACATAAATCCAGGACTTCTCAAGCAGCCAGTTTTGCCAGATGGTCTTAGGGTTGGTTGTACCCATATATGTATAATCTGAACTTCTCAAGTAAGGTCCTTAGAGAGGATAATGGCTAAGAGAATTGGTGCTGATACCAGACCTGAGTCCAAATACTGCCTATGCCCCTAATTAGCTGTGTAACCTTGGAGAAGTAACTTAAGCCCCTTAAAGGGATTAGATTTCTCACCTGGAAAATGGTATAATAAATGCATCTACCTCATATGGTTAGTGTGTAAATTAATGTAACTTGAGATGGTGCATGTTAAGCATTAGCACAGTGCCTGTCTCTTGTTAGTAATACCTGCTTTTCTTATTAATTATTCTCTTTATATTCCCAGTTCCAGCTGGGTGCCTAACATATAATAGTTGTTCAGCAAATAGTTACTGGATTGAACCAGCTCTGAAATTGAAGCATCGGGTCAACAGCAAAGTAGTCACCCCACCATCATTTCTCCCAGAGAAAGGGAGAATAGATGGAAGCCAGCCATCATACTTTCTTTTCTTATTCTAAACTTCCCATCCAGCCCCAGCAATAAAATAATCTTCCTGGACCCTAACAATTTCAAGGATTTTTCAAATCACACTATTTGAAAATAGCTGGGTTGCCCTAATCTAATATGTCCCAGGACCCCAAGGTCACCAAGCTTCTATTAATGAAGTCTAGTTAAGATAAATGATAACAGTTAGTAAACCAACTGCTTATGAGCTCATTGGGCTTTTTAAAATTTACTATCTG
>NW_021703523.1:0-7761 GCF_005190385.1 Monodon monoceros | reverse complement strand
CATGAGATCATGCCCTGGATACACAAACCAAGAGCTCTCCTCACTCCCTTTCCCACATCCTCCTGCCCCAAGGATGCTGCAGGGAGACAGCTGGTACTCGGAGGAGGTGCCTGGCCCAAGAGAATGGCTCAAATCTGGACCCACTTCCTGGCTCTACGTTTCAATCCCTGACCCCAAATACAATGTCTTTCCCCCAAACGCAGACCCCCTGATGGACCGGGGTATCCAAATATGTGTGCATCTCCCCTCCCTTCCCCCTCAGCACTTGATTCTAGCAGCTGATTTGCAGTGAGACTTCCTGGTGGTCAGGTGACCACCCTGAATGACCAGTAGTCTACTTGACTCCCTAACTGACTCAAAACCCAGGACATTCCAAACCAACTGCCCACATGACAGTTGCACAGGGAATTAGCATCATCTTCAACTGATCAAACCCGGATGATGAGCAGTTAATATTCATTAGCTGGGAACAGGGTCTACTGGGCTGGTATTTTGGTGGCTTAACAGATGAAGGTTACAGGCCCCCAGGGTCTCACTGACTAGAAACTGACCAATCGTCTGAGCAGCTTGGACTAAGGCCTGGCTAAGAGTGGGCAGTGGCTGCACGGGCTCTGAGTGGGCACCTTCCCTGCCCAATCCTCCCTCAGCCAGATCCAGGCTCTGCTGTACAAACTACAGCCATTGCTCCTGAATCTACTTGCTGGTACTATTTCCACAGTACCTTTAATGGAGTGGTTAGTGGGGGTGCTATTTGGGTCCCTACCCTGTTGTTTGGCCAGATGCTGATTCTGATGTGCCTGAACCACCGCTGCGGATGGCCAGCAGATTATCTTGATCACAGATGATATTCTTGTGCATCCTGTGTTTGATTCCTTTATAATCTTCCTTTTCTTCTTGGTACCCGAGTCATGATCCTGGAAAACACAACAAAAACTGAGAGAACTATTGATATGTTGCTGGGAGAAGACCATGCAGAGGTGTCAATTCATTCCCAGGTCACACGTCTGTTCTCTTTGTTCACCAGTCTCCTAGGGGAGTCTAGGGGAGTCACGTGAATCGAAGCTGGGCTGAGAAGAGGGTGTTGCAATGTGGTGTGCACTTAAAATAGCCAGCAGGCTGACTGCATGGGACATGACTTTATTTAGTGAGATAATATAGAAAGGGAGCACAGCACAGTGACCGACAGAGTGGGGGCTGGTGCCTGATGGTCTGGATTCAAATCACCAGAAGCCACATGAACCTGGGAAGGTTATGCAGACCCTCTGTCCTCAGTTCCTTGTTCTGTGATAGTGGAAATGTTAATAGGGTCCACTTATTAGTATTACATGATGAAGCTTAATACAGCAAATCAGGTAGACCCTGATGAAAAATGATGGTTACTTCGTAAGTGCTACCTAAGTGTTCAAATATTAAATGTCTGGAAGAATAAGCAAGAAATGTGGTAGTGCTGCCTCCAGAGAGGGGACCTGGATGCCACAGGGCAGGGGAGTGGGGAAGGTTATGGGTGTGATGCTTCAGAGCTTGTGAAGAATATCTGTCATCATCTCCTGTGATCCCATCAGCCCCGTGGGGAACTCATGGCAGGTGCTGTGAACCATATTTTATGGTACATGGCACTAAAATGTTGAGATTTTAAGTGACTTTCCCGGAGTCGCAAAGCTGATGACAGATGGATGTGGGACAGGAATGTAGTTGGTTCCCTGGGACAGAAATCCCTGAACCCCTGAATGCTCTAGATGGTGCTCTGGACTCCTGAGCCCAGGGCTCCCCTCCCTCCATCCCCCCAATCCTCCTGCCTGCCCCATGGCTGCTCCAAGGACAGGAGGGGTCTGAGCCAACAGGAGGGCCCATGCCTGACCTGCTGCCTCCCTTACATGTTGATCCCTGACCCCACAGCTCTTAAATATCCCTGAAAGAAGGTCCCTTGAAGGATCAGGGGGTCCCATCTACGTCCCTCCTCCCTCAGCGTCTTCACACACTGGGTGAGCCTCCTGGTGGTCTGACCAGTGGTCGGCTTGTCTCCACGTGGCTCAGAGCCCTGGTCTCTCCAAGCCAGTTGCCCACATGGCACGTCTCTAACAAATTAGCTTGGTCTTCAACAACCAGCCCTGGATGCACAGTTAGTGCTGATTAATCAGGACAGTGGCCTGCTGGGCTGTGCTTGGTGGTTTAGTGGGTGAAGCTGGCGTGCCCCACTGTCGCCTGACTATTGATGTGAGCAACTGTCTGAGTAGCCTGGGCTACGGCCTGGCTGGGGAGGGGCCGTGGCCGCACTGGCTCTGAGGGCGCACCTTCCCTGCTCATCCTTCCTCATCAAAATCCAGCCCCTACAAACTCCTCATCCATCCCTAGACCCTGCAGTGGCACAGGAGAGAGGCCCATGCCCTTCTAGAGGGACCCCTCCATAGCCACAGCCTAGAGACCCCATCCCAGGACTGTCTCTGAGGATGACCCAGGCCCTCCTAATCTCTGTCACCAAATGTTCATTCCACTAACCCGATGGCATTGTTCCTTCTCTCCACGTTCCCAGGCAGCGCCCAAACACCCAGTGATCCTGTCCACATCAACCACTGGAAATACCGCCACGAAATCCCAGTTTCCTTCCTTTCTGAAAACCTCTAGATTTAGACTGCTAATATTTGCTTTTGGATTTTGACATCGACATTCAGAAGTGTTTAGCCTGTAATTTCTCCTGTGCTGTAATATCTACTGCTGGTATGACATCAGTATTCTCCTGGTCCGATGAAAGCAGTGTGGGTGTGTTCCCTCTGTATCTGTTCTCTGGAAGAGTGTGTAGGAGACGGGCATCGTTTCTGTCTTAAATGTTTGGTAGAAATCAGAGGAAGCCACCGGGCCCTGAAGTTTGTTTTGCGGGGAAATTTTTTTGGCATCTCTTTCTAATTGAAGTTTACTTGGTGTATTGTACAGGGCACAGATCTTAAGCACAGAGCTTTATGGTTTCTTGTAAATATAAACACATCTGTTACCAACACCCAGTTCAATATACAGGACGTCCCCAGCACCCTGGCCGCCCCCTGTCGAAGGGGAGAAGAATAAGTGCTAACTTATTCGGTTATAAGAATGAAATCAGTTACTCCATGTATATTCCAAGTGCAGTGATTTACACACAAATAACTGAAAATGAGTGTGGCAGCACAATGAGAAAGTAGTGGAGGGTGCTGGAGGGCTGGGAGAATCCAGTCCCTTTGGGATTTCCGCGGTGGAGGTCGGGCCAGAGTAAGGAAGCTGAGAGGAGCTTCTCTGAAGCATCTGGGCTTTTACAGAGGGAAGAACTACTGCTCCCCAGAGTGCAGCGCCCATTGTAATTCACTGAGCCCTCCCTTCGCGGAGGGTGCTTTTCTATACTTGTGTGTTATTTTACATAGAAATGTTTAAAAAAAAAAAAGATCAATTTTGTTTGATGTAACAGCCTTTCAGTGTTAAAAATAAGACATATATCTAAAATTTATGCTAAATCTGTACAGCTCCGACAGGAAGTAACCGGCACTCACTAGCTGACTCAGGAGCGGAGGCGGAGCAGAGAGGCGGCCCTCCTTCCTTGGCCTCGTGTCTCATTTAAGCTGCCAGACGCTGCACAAGCTCCATCCCCTCTGAGTCTCAGGCTGAGGCCTCCAGGTCACAGTCTTCACAGGTGTCAGACCAGAACCTGCCACACAAAGGCAAGGACTGGAGTCAGTGGGGAGGTGGGCTCCCTGGGGTCGGTGTGTGGGACCCAGGGGGCTACTCAGACCCTGCAAGTGACTTTGGGCCCTGACATCCCCAGGGCTCACATCCCCAGGGCACTGGGGCCTGTTTGCTGCTCTTTGCCAAGTGTGTTCTGGTAGCAGAGAGACCTGTCCTACAGGGGCGATTTAACCTGGGCATTTGGCCGGGTGGCGTTCAAGCGACTGGTCCCCTGAACAGTGAAAGTGATGCAGAGGAAAGGGGAGGCTCTGGGGCTCCAGGGTGAAAAGTGTGGGTCCCTCCCATCTGGGCGCTGTGAGGAGTGGGAGGTCTGATGACACAGGTGGGAGTAGTGACCCTGTCCCTCCAGCCCACACGCAACACGGCCCATCATGAGACCAGCACAGTGGAAGTGGGCAGAGAACCGCAATGTTCCCTTTTCCCATAATAATCATTTTTCTTTAACACCCCAGCCAAACTTGCCTGTGCTTTTTAATTTAAAAATATCCTGATGCTGTGGTCATAGAATCATAAATTCTATAGCTTTGCTGTATCCCAACATGAAAAGTTTGTAGAAGACACTGCTTTTCAGCGTGTAATAAAACCAGATGTATTTGTTATCTAATTTTAAGGTCATAATTAATTTGGAATCCTGGCCCTTTAACTCATCCTAAATTAGCATTGCTTTGAATCGCCTTCATTTTGTGTGTGTGTTGTATTCAATTTTTACACATCTATGAAAAATCTATAGAACCTCAGGTTGAGAAATGGTGCCATGAGGTGACCCAGGCCCTTCAGTGGGGCTCCACAGAGGCTGAGGGGTCCCCAGGGGTTGGGCAAATCCCAGCCAGGTGTGGATCCTGCAGTGTCCCCTACCGGATGACAGGGCTACTGTGTGCCCACAGGGATGCAGCAGCGCTGGGCCAGGTGAGCTGTCTGCTTGCATGAGAAGAAGCCCCGGTTCCTCTGTCCTCCTCACCCTTTCCCCAGGACGCCTGAACTGGGGGGTACCAGGGCCACTCCAGATATCTCACTACACCTGGTGATTAACTGGGGATGTTGTCTGCTGACCTTGGCGGGTTGGGAGGGCAAGGCTGGGTCCTGCAGAGGGAGATGTTGAACCTCACCAGGGACACTCTTTACAAAGAACACAATGTGAACAACACCTCCAGGAGTGATGTATGTGATGACTCCACAGACACCTTCGGCCCCCCATCTAAACATAAGAGCCTGGCATCTTCAGGGATTCTATGGAACGGGGACTGTTCCCTGGCGAGATGCACTCAGGTCATCCTCCAGTTGCCTGCGCAGATTACCACCATTCTCTTCTCTCCACCTTTTTGTTCACATGCAGTGGTGAGCACCTCTGTGCTCTTCTCTGGCTTTTGGGTTTTCCTGAAGCGCCAAAAAAAAAAAAAAAAAAAAAAAAAAAAGTCACGGATGGCAAGGGAAGCACATACACTTATTTGCCTTCTGCTCTTCCTCCTACCCTCTCCACGCTCACATTTCCTCTTCTTGTTCTTCCTCATCCTTTTACTTCATCCCTTCTCTTGAATCCAGGATGAGAGAATTTCTTTTTTTTTTTTAATTGGATGAGTCAGTCTTCTTTTATTTATTTATTTTTAACGTCTTTATTGGAGTATAATTGCTTTACAATGGTGTGTTAGTTTCTGCTTTATAACAAAGTGAATCACCTATACATATACATACATCCCCATAACCCCTCCCTCTTTTGTCTCCCTCCCACCCTCCCTATCCCACCCATCCAGGTGGTCACAAAGCACTGAACTGATCTCCCTGTGCTAAGCAGCTGCTTCCCACTAGCTATCTATTTTACGTTTGGTAGTGTATATATGTCCATGCCACTCTCTTTGTCACAGCTTAACCTTCCCCCTCCCCATATCCTCAAACCCATACCGTTTTTATGCTAAGTTATATTCTACATGTACCTGGAAAAATGTTAAAAAGATTTTTAAAGAACTGCGCATCTATTTTTGCAGCTGATTTGCCTGTTCAAGGCTCGCTAGCACTTTATCCATCTCAGTACTATTTCACTTAGTAAACAAATGCAGTTACCATAATTGCTGCATATGTGTCTGTGTTCCCTTCTAGGTTATATGTTTTTGAAGTTAGAAACTATATTTATATCACAGCCCCTATGTATAGCACAATATCCATTGCTAATTCAGATTGTGTTTTAAGATATGAGACAAAATTTAAGACTTTTATTATAGTCATAAACATCTAGCAAACCAACCAGAAAATAAAAACTAATTTTCAATTCGTTGGCCAAGAACAAAAAAGGGAGGAATACCTAGTGCAAAATCATATCTCTAATAACTACTGTTGGATTTAGAGCACACACATGCTAAACTTATTTTAAAATATTTTCTTATCAAAGATTTGAGGTTGGACCGGAAAAAATTATATCAGAAGTGAAAATACTTATGTGGTCTCACCAGCGTGGATCACAGAAAGTAAGTGTATACTATGTATAAAGTAGATAAACTACGAGGTCCTGCTGTATAGCACAGGCAACTATATTCAATACCTTGTAATAACCTATAAAGGAAACGGATCTGAAAAAGAAATATATATATATCTGAATCACTTGGCTGTACACCTCAAACACAACATTGTCAATCAACTAGTCTTCAAGGGAAACAAAACAAAACAAAGTAAGTGTAAAGGGAAGTATAGTTTTATAAATTCACCTCTGATATCCAATGGACCAACTGAAAGAAAACAGAAAGTACAACTTTCTAGGAGACAGGACATGGCCAGCAAACCAGGCCGTTACCCTCGGTAACGGTCATACCTGCCAAAAAATATACAGACTAGCCTGCATTCAGGAATACATAGGAATTCTTCATTTATCTGGCATTGTTAGGCAATGAGGTATTGCATGTTAGGAGAAGTATTTTTAAAATGACAAAATGAAGAGGAGTTATTTTAACCTTCACTCGGTAATTTTTTTCTAAAATTAAGAAATGTATCCACTGGTGTATTTAATGTTTCCGTGATAACTCGGGGTCATCAGTTCAATCAACGTTTGCATGGATAATGCAAATGGAAACAAGAAAGGCATGCTTACTGAAACTGAAAATGACATGGCACTGGCTGGAATAACTGATGAGAGAGCAAGAAAAAAGCAAAAATGAAAACAAACCGTGATCAAGAAACAATCAGTCAAGTTCTGACTTTCTGTACTTAGTTTCAAAAAGAGATACCACAAATCCCAGCGAGAGACTCCAGCATCATCAGCTGTCTTTCTCCTTTGTTTCCACCTTCCTTTCCTTCTCCTTCTATCCTAGACTGTTCCAGGCAGTGCTTATAGCTGCTTGCAAGACAAATTCTAATACTTGCTTTCTCTCGCGCAAACTTCACAATATGTCCATGTGATAACTAGTGTGGAGGTAAAAGACAATTCATCACAGAGACATCTCCTATGAAAATAAAATTAGAAACTAGCTTTTAAACATGCAGAGAGAAGGGCGTGGAGTCAGGCACTAATTTCCTTGCGAATTCCTCTCCATTTCTAATAGATGTTCTTCTTTACCAAGATCCCTTTTTATTGGTGCGCTGTTCCAGACTGCTCCACTCCGCCCATCCTCATTCTGTAAAATACATTCACACTCTTTTGTGATCCTACTTATTTGCCCATTAAATAATCAATCATAGAACTGTCGGAATTATTTACAGAGTGAAATTAAAATGCTGGAGTCACTTGGAGGGTTTAAGCAGCTCCACCAGAAAATACTGGGCATGGATTTAAAAGAGGCTGCGTGGGACTTGCTCTTGTCCAAGTTCTTTCTCAAGAAGTATCTGAAATAAGCCTAAATTCAGAGTTAATCAGACTGGCTTGCTTTCTCAGGTGGACTGGAACTCATTGCTCTTTCCCCTCAACTCCCTGATGTCAGCGGCACTTTCCGGAGAGGAGGTGGACTTCTCTGCCTACTGCAGAAGCTCAGTTCCCCCCGGGCCCACTCCGTGTCTGAATCCCACACTTGAGGCCACATGCCAGCCTTCCCAGAACATTCGTGGTCTCATTTCAGTTTTTGACCTGCTCAGATTGAG
>NW_021703522.1:0-3073 GCF_005190385.1 Monodon monoceros | reverse complement strand
TTGGATGTTATGACATAATTTGTAAAGGACTCTAATGACAACAGAGCCTGTAAGTCACTAATCAGCTGACCTTAGAGGCTAAGTGTGCTTTGTTTTCCCTGTGTCCCTGTAAAAAGGAAAAAAAGTAAAGTAGCCTCAAAAGGAAATTTTCTTTCTTGTCTGTCTGAAAGATGGATCACTTGTGTAATAGTGTGCTAGAGCTGCCGTAACAAAATATCAGGAACTGGGTGGCTTGAACAACTGAAGTTTATTGTCTCAAAGTTCTGGAGCCTGGAAGTTCAAGATTAAGGTGTCAACAGGGTTAGTAACTTCTAAGGGCCTCTCTCCTTACATTAAAGACAGCCATTGTCTCTGTCTTTTCACATTATTTTCTCTCTGTACTTGTCTCTGTCCAAATTGTTTTCCTTTTCATAAGGATACCACCCATATTAGATTAGGGCTTACCCTATCCACCACATTTTAACTTAATTACCTCTGTAAAAACTATCTCCAAATAAGGTCACACTCTGAAGCAATGGGGATTAGGACTCCAACATTTGTTGGGGGGGAGGACACATTTTAAATTACAACAACTTAGCTTAAGATATGAGGAGTACTATTACTTTAACATGAAACATCTGAAATCTCGCATCCTTGTGCCTCCAACTAACCTGTTTTATCTTCACCATTGATTTGTGTTTCCTCTATCTTTTCTATTCTCTATCCCAAATTCCTTTAATTGATAAAAAACAAGACCCCTGGGCACCAAGTGTCTACACTAATCTATTTGTCAGTCCATCATGAGAAGAAAAATGGTTAAATATCTTCAAAACAGAATACTAAGAAACATTTTTAAAATGAGGATAATTTTCATCCAGGACTAAATAAAACAAGGAAAGTAAGGCAGAACTTAGATCAGGCTATAATTATACCTTATCATTAAAATTTGACTAAAGTTGCAAGGTTGTGAAAACAGAGGGATGCATTAATAGGATACTTTAGTACTACTTTTTATGATTCTTTTAAGCAATATTTGGTAGACTTGAAAGCTAATGGAACTTTCTGTCTCTCTCTCTCCCCCACTCCCTCCCATTCTCACTTGAATGGAATAAAACTTTATTTATTTTTCCAAATAAATTTACTAAGTTAGAATAATGAATTTAAGGTTTGGGAGATTTCTTAACTGCAGCTGAATTAATTAGGAAATATCATTGCTTTGACTTCATGTAACCATTCACTATCCTTTTTTGCAAGTAGAATATGTGTGTTATCCCTGTATATTTTAACTGAAATTGACCTCAAACTGTGTTCCATAATGTATTTTTTATGGTTCCTAGTCATTTATTAAAAGTATAACACTTTGCCATTATCATACTTGTGATTTTTAAAAAATTTCTATTGCAGTGTAGTTGATTTAAAATGTTGTATTAGTTTTTGCTGTATAGCAGAGTGAATCAGTTGTACGTATACATATATCCACTCCTCTTTAGAATCTTTTCCTGTACAGGTCATTCAAGAGTATTAAGATGAGTTCCCTGTGCTATACAGTAAGTCCTTATTAGTTATCTATTATATATATATAGTAGTGTGTAAATGTCAGTCTCCCAATTTATCCCCCCCAACCCCGGTAACCATGAGTTTGTTTTCTGCATCTGTGACTCTATTTCTGTTTGGTAAATAAGTTCATTTGTACCATTTTTTTTACATTCCACAGGTACGTGATATATTTGTCTTTCTCTGTCTTCACTTAGTATGACAATTTCTAGGCCCATTCATGTCACTGCAAATGATATTTCATACTTCTTTTATGGCTGCAATGAACATTGGGGTGCAATGTATCATTTCAAATTATGGTTTTCTCTGGATATATGCCCAGGAGTGGGATTACTGGATCATATGGTATCTCTATTTTAGTTTCTTAAGCAAACTTCATACCCTTCTCCATAGTGGCTGTAGCAATTTACATTCCCACCAACAGTGGAGGAGGGTTCCCTTTTCTCCACACCCTCCCTAGCATTTATTGTTTGTAGATTTTTTGATGATGGCCATTCTGACCAGTGTGAGGTGATACCTCATTGTAGCTTTGATTTGTATTTCTCTAATAATTAGTGATGTTAAGTATCTTTTCATTTGCTTTTTGTCCATCTGTGTGTCTTCTTTGGAGAAATGTCTATTTAGAGTTTCCACCCATTGTTTTGATTGGGTTTTTTTTTTATATATATATATATATTGAGCTGCATGAGCTGTTTGTTTGTTTGTATATCTTGGAGATTAGTCCCTTGTCTGTCACTTCATTTGCAAATATTTTCTCCAGTTCGGTGTCTTTTCATTTTGTTTACTGTTTCCTTTGCTGTGCAAAAGTTTTTTTGTTTTGGTTTTGGGATTTTTGGCTGTGCTGCATAGCATATAGGAATTTAGTTCCCTGACCATGGATCGAACTTGTGCCTCCTGCAGTGGAAGTGCAGTCTTAACCACTGGACCACCAGTGAAGTCCCTGTGCAAAATCTTTTAATTAGGTCTCATTTGTTTATTTTTGTTTTTATTTTCATTACTCTAAGAAATGGGTCAAAAAAGATCTTGCTGCAATTTATATCAGAAAGTGTTCTGCCTATGTTTTACTCTAATAGATTTATAGTATCCAGCCTTACATTTAGCTCTTTAATCCATTTTGAGTTTATTTTTGTGTATGGTTTTAGGGAGTGTTATAATTTCATTCTTTTACATGTAGCTGTCCTGTTTTCCCAGCACCACTTATTAAAGAGGCTGTCTTTTCTCCATTGCATATTCTTGCCTCCTTTGTCATAGATTAGGTGACCATAGGTGCTTGGATATATCTCTGGACTTGCTATCCTGTTCCATTGATCTATATTTCTGTTTTTGTGCCAGTACCATACTGTTTTGATGACTGTAGCTTTGTGGTATAGTTTGAAGTCAGGGAGCCTGATTCCTCCAGCTCCATTTTTGTTTCTCAAGATTGCTTTATCTATTCGGGGTCTTTTGTGTTTCTGTACAAATTTAAAAATTTTTGTTCTAATTCTGTGAAAAAGGCTATTGGTAATTTGATAGGGATTGAATTGAATCTGTAGATTGCTTT
>NW_021703521.1:0-1167 GCF_005190385.1 Monodon monoceros | reverse complement strand
GGGGGAACCGTATATCACGCTGTCACCATAGAAAAGCCTACAGACACCATCATGATGATGGCCAATAAGACCGTCTGGACTCCTGTTTACTTCAAAAGGCTGTTGACTCAGTGACCATCATGGCCCTTGATCACCACTGACCCTGGACTGTCTGGGAGTTGAGTGGGCAGGGTCCTGACACCTGGTGTTGTTTTTACGTTAATTCAGGGGCCTAATTAAAGAAAGCGCAGACTACTGGTCAGAGCATCTAGGCTGGCAGAAACGGTCAGCCTAAGGTGGCCGAACAAATGTGGGGCAGGGTGAAACTGGACCCCACAGCATCACTGCACATTTCCTTCCTGGACCCTTAAAGGTCATTAGAATCTATAACACTTCCAATGCTTGTGCTCAGGCGGACGGGCAGGGAGGCAGGAGTCCTGGGGACAATCAACGTCACCTGGAGGCTGCTGGGGAGAAGTTCTGACCCTCGCCCACGGGTATGAGGGCTCCTAACTCAGCACTCAGCAGTTACAGAAGAAGGGTCTGCACCCTCAGCACTCCAAGAGTGAGGAACGGGACAAAAGGCAGAAGAGGGCTTTGTCCCAGGCGAAGCCCATTACAGATCCCTGGGAGATAAAAATAGATTCTGGGCAATAAAATAAATTCTAACCATTTTTATCCTTTGTGCTTTGTCTAATTTCACGTGCTCCTAGGGTCCCGCAGGCAGAGGTTCCACAACCGGCACTTCACACCAGATTTCCTAGTGCAGAATGGCTGGGTCGACAACTCAGCTCCTGGGGCCCAGTGCAGACTCCACGATATAGAGCCTGAGCTGCAGCCACCCCAGTCCTCGAGAGTTCAGCCCCCTCCCTCCCACTGACTCTAACAGGATCTCTACACAACAGCCCAGCCCAGAGCCCACGGGATAGCACATGCTCTCACCTCTCCATTCCCTGAACAAAATGTAAATTTCCTTTGCTTCTGAACCAAACTCAGTCTCGATCTGTTGGCTCCAATGACACTGGGCAGGGGGACACTTGTTGGGGTCCACTCTGGAGGATCAGTAACAGAAATTGAGAACATTGTAACTTCAATGAACAGATATGTGAGCCAAACTGTAATTAACATAGAACAGTGTTTTAGGCTCGGGTAAAATAAGATGATTCTAACACTTCCATTTGATATTTC
>NW_021703520.1:0-3382 GCF_005190385.1 Monodon monoceros | reverse complement strand
AGGTGTCTTTCTCATGGCTGAATAATATGTACATATGTATATACACCACCCACCTCATCTTTATTCATTCATCTGCTGAGGAACACTTAGGTTGTTTCCATATCTTGGTTATTGTGAATAATGCTGCAATGAACATGAGAGTGCAGTTATCTCTCCCAAGATCCTGTTCTCATTTCCTTTGTATATATACCCAGAAATGGGATTGCTGGATCATGTAGTAGTTTTATTTTTAATGTTTTGAGGAACCCTCTTAGTTTTCCATAGTGGCTGCACCAAGTTACACGCTCACCAATGGTGCAGGAGAGTTCCTTTTCTCTACATCTTCGCCAACACTTGTTGTTTCTCGTCTTTCTGATAATAGTCATTTTGACAGGTATGAGATGGTATCTCATTGTGGTTTTGCATTTTTCCGGTGATTACTGATGTTGAGGACTTTTTCATGTACCTGTTTGACTGTCTTCTTTGAAAAAAATAAAGAAGATTGAAATCATATCAAAAGCCTTTTCGTACCACAGTTGCATAAAACTAAAAGTTTTCCTAGTTTCCTAGTTTCTCCTAGTTTACCAGGAGAAAACTGAAAAATTAACCAATATGTGGAGATTAAACAGCATGCTACTGAACAGCCAGTGGGTCAAGGAAGAAATCAAAAGAGAAATCAAAACCATTTCTTGAGACAAATAAAAATGAAAATACAATATACCAAAACTTATGCAATGCATCTAAAGCAGTTCTAAAAGGGAAGTTTTTAGTGATAAATACCTACATGAAGAAAAAAGAAAGATCTCAAATAAACAACCTAATTTTACAACTCAAAGAACTAGAAAAAGAAGAACAAACTATGACCAAAGTTAGTGGGAGGAAAGAAATAAAGATCAGTGCAGAAATGAATGAATGAGAGACTAAAAAGAAAATAGAAAAGATCCCTGAAACTTGAGTTTTTTTGAAAAGATAAACAAAACACACAGACCTTTAGCTAGACTTATCAAGAAAATAAAAGAGGATTCAAATAAACAAAATTATAAATGAAAGAGGGTACATTACACCTAGATACCACACAAATGGAAAGGAATATGGGAAACTACTATGAACAATTATGCACCAACAAATGGACAAACTAGAAGAGATGAACACATTCTTAGTAAGTACTTCTACTGGTCTTACATTCCTGCTCATTTTCTGGCATTCCAAAATCTTATCTGAAATTTTGGACATAAACATTCTTAGAAGAATCCACTGGTTAACAAAGAAAATTTTGTTTCATACTTAAAATTTTCTTTTCAATTCATAACTGGTTTTCTGTATGTGAGACATATTGTTTTCTTATACCAAGTGAATGCTGTCGGGAGTGATCTTCCATCACTTGTTCCTGTTTCTGGAACATGGCTTGCTCTGTGGCTTGGCATTTTGGAGCTGTCCCTTTTAGACAGGTCTTGAATAAACCATCTTCTCACATAATTTGGCAGAAGCAAAATGGCATCCTCATGTAAAATGTCACCTGCTCTAGACTGGCATTATTCTTGAGATTATAAGTATTCGAATAATGCTCTAAGATTCCTCTCTGTTTATCTCAGAAATATTACTCCCTGATGGTTTCTAAGAGGATAGATTTGGTTATTTTATTAGGTCAAACTTTAATCCTTGATAGAGAGCAAAATATTTTAAAAACGGAGCCTAGGACAGATAAAGTTTGATTTAGTAATTAAACATTAGAGCTGGAAAGGAAAATAGAGTTCATTGAATTCAGTGATTAGTGAGATGACTCTAGAAGAATTTCTGTTTCAGTACCATTGTGGAGAAAGAAGGTAAGCTAAATTAGGGTTTTTGGTTCCTTGGTTTTCTCCCCTCATAGCATTTCTTTGGGTTTCTGTTTACATTGTGTTTTTCTTTAGTAGATTAACATTTTATTTTAAAACAATAATTTAATATAAATATTTCATATTGAAAAGTTGGAAAATTAGTTTTTAAGGGATTAAATGATTTTCCCAAGTCATAACTCTACTAAAAGATACAATGGGAACTAGGAACATGGTTTCTTGTGTTTTAGTGCTTTTTGATTTTTATTTCATGTTTTTGTTCTATTAAAGATCTAAGAACCCAATTGGAATTCCATAATAGGACATGATGGCTTAAAAAAAAAATAGAAAGAATGAAAGAAAAGAGTTATAAAGAGAATTAAAATCATCAATAATTATTCTTGCCTACTGCATTTTTCCTTCAAATAATTATTTCTTCACCTGTTTATATTCTTCATACTGTATGTGATAAAGAATTTAAATAATAAAATAAAAATTTCCCCAAAATGTATTCATCTCGATCAGGGTTTCTCAACCTCAGCACTAAAATTTTGGAGTGACACATTTTTTTGTTGTTTGCTGTCCTATGCATTGTATAATGTTTAGCAGCATCCTTGGCCTCAACCCACCAGATACATGGAGATATGACAGTCTTTTACTCAGTCATGATAATCAGAAATGTCTCAGAGAATGCCAGATATCCACCAGAGACAATACTACCCCTGGTTGAGAACGATTGATCTAAATAATGTACAGTCTAGATCCAAACTGAGACACCAAACTGAAGATAATCTTACCATATGTTAGCTATTGTGAGTAGACACTTGTTCCAAGATTTTAAGCAGTCCATTGTGATATTTTAGAAATTCTAAGGAAAACAGTCGTGGCTGTAAGAAGTGAGGCAGGTGTGGGAGTCAAGCCTTAATGCAAGCAGGTGAAGTGGGCTGCATGAGTGTTGACTATGTGCTTGGTGGGTGTGGAGAGTCCACAAAAATATTTAATATTCTAATTTAATTGAACTCAGTTCTTGCTAACTTTTTGTATTATGTGACCCTACATGTAATAGGCAAAAAGAGTTAAATATTTGTCTTTGATGGCTGGACAAGGCAGTCAGACTCTAGAGTAGAGTATGGTGATGGTGATGGGGATTTTAAGCTTGCCACTTTGATGTCCAGATGTGTCTTAGAATGAAAGACGGAAAAAGTCATGAAGAAAGGGCTATCTTGAGGACTAGCTTTCCCTAGTTACAATAAAAGGGAATTATTTTTTGTTCTTTTGTTGTTTTTTTTTACTTTGTATTAGTGAACAGCTATTAATCCCAGTGTGGAATTGTTCCTCTATCACCCACATAGTTCTTTTGAGTCTCTCAGCCACAGTGTCTGATCACTTCCTAGTGTAAAGCATGACTCAGCTTTGCCCAACTAGATTACTTTCATGCTATTTTCTGTACTTGTTCTATGGTCATTGGCATAGAGGTAACTATTACTTTAGCATTTTGACCTGTAATGATTTTATAAAGTAGCTGGGACAGTGATTATCTTACCTGTCAATGCAAAGAGCCTAGCCACAACAGGAGAGAACTAAGCCAC
>NW_021703519.1:0-1814 GCF_005190385.1 Monodon monoceros | reverse complement strand
AATTCTGACAAAATTCGTTCAAGGTCTGTGATGCCACCTGGATTGACTACATCTCAACCCACAGCTGAATGCGACATAAGGCTGCACACTCTTGGGGCTAAGATGATTGGTGAGGTTGGGTGAGCAAATGAAGACCCTTTAAAGTAATACTGCGTGGTACCCATTCCATGGGTCCCAAATCTCCAGGTTCAAGGGAATCTTCTTACAGATAAAACATGCATGGGAAACCCAGAGGATGGTACACCGTGTGATCGGGAAAGGTTTCTACAACACACCTCATTTTCCATGTCCTGGTGCTCGGGTTCTCCATTCCAGCCTATTTACTAAGTATCTCCCCACTTTGACAATCAGCACCTTTTACATCCTGTTTCTTACAAATTGCAATTTGTCCGGAAAATAAACGGCAAGAGGGAGAACCAATAGGGGTCTAGCTCTAGGTGTTTGGACAGGCACATGTCACTCTAATTTCCAAACAGGAAGAAGAATTAACCAATGGCTCAGCCTGCCCCCCCAGAAGCAGAATAGGGCCTGATTCAATCCTGTGGTTTTGCAGCCACGTCCCAAAAAAGCGAGTTGAAAAATGGAGCTCAAGGGCAATGCAATGCACAAACCTGCAGGGTTGTAAATGATAACTTTCGTCCAAAAATATATTGAGGTAAGGCACCGAAGAGGATTTGAAAGCAAAGCAGAATTACAGGAAACAGTTTTCAACAGGTAGATTGCATTCGCCTTTAAAGTGCATGAAAAGCAGCAGAACGTCGACAATGATGCAGTTGGCCAGAAAGGGCGTAGGCGTTCTTTCCTGATTATATTCAGGAAAAAACACCTATGCCCTTTCTGGCCAACCAAACAAGCAGGCAATGCAAATCAGCACTACAAAGAAGTCTCACTTCGCATCCGTCAAAAGGGCCATCCTGGAAAAGTGTAAAAACCAGAAATGCAGGACAGCCCATGGAGAAAAGGGAGCCTTGTTACGCTGATGGGCGGGATGTAAATGGCCAACGGTCATTCTGCAGAAGTGTATGGTGTTTCCTGAAACATCTGAATAACAGAGGGACAGAGAATAGGGCACTTCCACTCATCAGCGTACATCTTGAGAAAACCAAATATGGACAGGGCACAGGAACACCAAAGTGTAGGACTGCTCTCTTTACAAGAATGTCGACTTCAGTACACCATAAATATCTCAGGAAAGAGAAAAATGGATAAAGAAGTTGTGGTACATATATACAAATGGAATATTACTCAGTCATCCAAAGAAGCAAAATTGGGTCATTTCTAGAGACGTGTATTTATCTAGAGACTGTCATACAGAGTGAAGTAATTCAGGAAGAGAAAAACAAATATCATATATTAACGCATATATGTGGAACCGAGAAAAAATGGTATAGATGAACCAGTTTGCAGGGCAGAAATAGAGACACATATGTTGAGAACAAACATATGGACACCAAGGGGGGAAAGTGGCTGGGGTGTGGGATGAATTGGGAGACTGGGATTGACATATATAAACTAATATGTATAAAATAGATAATAAGAACCTGCTGTATAAAAAAATAAAATAAAATTCAAAACTTAAAAAATAAAACAGAAAGAAAAATTTCTTCCCTTCCCAGAGACGTATTTATATGAATGAATTATTTCTATGCTTATATCTATAAATACAAAATAAAGGAATAAAACTACCTTGAACCAAAAAAAAGAAAAAAAAAGGAGAAAAAAACAACCACAACCCAGCAGTTATAAAGATGAAAACCCTATCAGGACACTTGCTCCAGTGGTAAACAATTCTGAAGTTGGTCAGAGGTGGGGAA
>NW_021703518.1:0-8357 GCF_005190385.1 Monodon monoceros | reverse complement strand
AAAAAGGTGAAAATGGAGATATTGTTGTGAAATGATAATCGTTGAGAAGCCTCAGCCAATTTGATAATGAAAAGTTTGGGAAATGTTGCAAAAAATTATCTGCTTTATATTAAAAGCCTTTTAAGCAAGGATTCAGGAGATTGTCTTTTTCTTGCAGGTAACTTAAATGAGTCAGAAGGAAATAACTGCCCTTTAAAACAGATTTTGAAAGGATTCTATTTATTCTTAATAGACGAATGGGAGTACAGGTAGTTCACATCCAATATGGACTCCCTGTCCAAACACTGTTTATCGTTTTAGCCACCACTATCGAATTATATTTCTTGAGAGTAAGGCAGCTCAATTCCTGCATATTACTTTTTTTTTCCTGCATATTACTTTTTAAAATTCATCTATCAAATTATCAAATTCATCAATCCATTAATACAGTATAAACAAGAGAAGTTCATGTTTCAGTGCAGTTCAAATATCAGGTATAAAGAACCACCAGCAAGAAAAAGAATCCTATATCTCTTGCCAGAATGTGGTCAGCTCTGGGGTGCTTTGCTAGCTGAAACACACTTTCATTGTTAAGAGGATAGAGGCTGTTTAAGAGGGATGAGAGCCAAAAAAGGTTAACTATGTGTATGTGTTAAGAACAGTGCTAGGTTATCTCATATTCTAGATCAGCCAAGGCTCACCATTTTACATATGTGAAAAGCGAAGTTAAAAGTGTTTTAGTAGGGCTTCCCTGGTGGCGCAGTGGTTAAGAATCTGCCTGCCAGTGCAGGGGACGCGGGTTTGAGCCCTGGTCCGGGAAGCTCCCACATGCCACGGAGCAACTAAGAGCATGTGCCACAACTACTGAGCCTGCACTCTAGAGCCCGTGAACCACAACTACTGAAGCCCACACACCCAGACCCCGCGCTCAGCAACAAAGAGAAGCCACCACATTGAGAAGCCCGCACACCGTAACAAAGAGTAGACCCCGCTCACCGCAACTAGAGAAAGCCCGCGCATAGCAAGGAAGAGCCAACGCAGCCAAAAATAAATCTATTTCAAAAAAAAAAAGTGTTTTAGTAACTTACTAAAAGGCACGCAATCAGTAAATTTGAGCAAGAATTCAATCCCAAATCTGTCACACTGAAGTTTAAGCTAATACATGAGATTAATAAAAACAGCACTAAATTAAAAGTTCAGAGATATTTTTAATTTCATACTCTTTCACTAACGCTCTTTGGAGAGAAATCATTTCTTTTATATGGGCCTTAGTTTTCACAACTATAATAGTTGGAAGCTTGACTAGATGATCTGTATGTAGTCTTCCAATTCTAAAATGTTCCACTCATTTGGATTCCTACAATAATTGCCCTTGCAATACATGCATGCTGCCACCAAGTAGCCGTACAGACTATTAGTTCCTTTTATATCCCTAGTGGGGAGTGCATTTTGACATCAGACTTACCAGTCAATAGTACAACCTGTTACTATAACTATAAAATAACAAAATAATCTGGTATTATTTCCTGTAAAGCAGAAGCTTTACATTGTCTGTGAATCATATCAGAATCACCTGTAGGTTTGTTTTGTTGTGTTTTAACATATTTATTGGAGTATAATTGCTTTACAATGGTGTGTTAGTTTCTGCTTTATAACACCTGTAGGTTTTTAAACATAGAGGAAATCCATAACCCATTCAATGAGAATCTTCAGAGACAGGACATGGGCATCTGGTTTTTGGGCTCCCATCATCCGTATATTTTATTTTATTTTTTGCCTATGTACAATATTTGTCACATCCTCTTGAATCTTTAAGTGTTTCTTTTTGTTTTAAAATTTTAGAATATTCCATAATCTTCACCTACTTTTCATAAGGTGTTATCTGTTATGTTTATTCGATCTTGTGCTTCTCCTGGTTAAGTTTTCTTTTTTTCCTTTTTTCTTGGGCGGGGGGCCCTGCCTCATGGCTTGCAGGATCTTAGTTCCCTGACCGGGAATTGGACCCCAGGGCCCCAGCAGTGAAAACGCCAAGTTCTAACCACTGGACCACCAGGGAAGTCCCAAGACTTCTGTTTTAAATGACTTTTTTCCCCACTCTAATTCATTCCTGGGATCAGTTTCATGTTTGAACATTAAACCAACCTTGCATTACTAGAATAAAGCTACTTTGATTGTGATATATGATTGTTTTACATACCATGGATACAGTTTGTGCTTCTGTTTACACATTTTGCATGCATGTTCAAAAGAGAAATTGGCCTGTGATTCTATTCTTGTAATATTCCTTTTAGTTTTGATCTGAAGCTTATGTTGGCCTTATAAATATTTTGAGCAATATATACTTTTCTGTTTCCTGGAAGATTTTTATGTAAGATTACCAATATTTCTTCCCTAAATATTTGGAAGAATTTACTTGGAAAGCCATTTATCCCTGGAAATCATTTTCTGTAAAGGTACTTAATTATACAAACAACTTTTGCAGTAGATATGGGGTTTTTAGATATTTTTTCTTTCTTGGGTTAGTCTTGTTAGCTTGCATTTTTAATGAATTTGTCATTTTCGATGAATTTTCAAATTTATAAATATAAAATTATCATAATTTTAACAGCTTTATTGGGATGTAATTTACATACCATAATTTCAACACATTAATGTATACAATTCAGTGGTTCTCAGTGTAACCACTAAAAGACTTGTGTAAGCATCACCAGAATCCAATTTTAGATTTCTGTCCCCCCACAAAAAAACCATTACACATTAACAAGCTTTCTTCAATCTCCTCAACCCTCTCAGCCCTAGGCAACCACTCATCTACTTCCTGTCTCTACAGATTTGCTATTCTGGGCATTTCATATAAATGGGACCGTACAATATGTGATCTTTTGTGAGTGGCTGCTTTTACTTTACATAATGCTTTCATGGTTCATCCATGTTGTAACATGGATCAATAGATCATTCCTTTCTATAGCTGAATGCTATTCTATTGTATGGATATTCCACATTTTGTTTATTCATTTATCCGGTTGTCATTCGAATTATTTCCACCTTTTGTTTTTAGAAATATGCTTCTATGAACATTCACGTAGAAGCTTTTGTGCAGACATAAGTTTTTATTTCTCTTAGGTATATATTTAGTAGTGGAACTGCTGGGTCACAGGGTAACTCTATGTTTAACACTTGCAGGAACTCTCAAGCTGTTTTGTAAAATGGCCGCACCATTTTACATTCCCACCAGCAATGTATGTGGGTTTCAATCTCTTCTCTTACAGCCTAGCATGTCATCTATGCTGGAAAACGTTTCACATGTAGTTGAGCAGGATGAGTATTTTACTGTTTGGTTGAGTGTTCTGTAAACATTTATTAGGTCTTGTTAATTCATAGTCTCGTCCAAGTCTTCTATATCGTTGTTGACCTTCTGCCTAACTGTTCTATCCATTATTGACTGTGGAGTACTGAAGCCTCTACCTAATGTTGTGCAATTATCTATTTCTTCCTTCAATTCTTCATGGATTTTGGTATTTTCTTCTTCATGTACTTTGGTTTTACCTTATTCAGGGCAAATATGTTAAAGATTTTTGTATCTTCCCTTTCTTTATCATAAAAGGTCCCTTTTCATAGCTAGTAACTTTTTTGTTTGTTTTAAAGTCTATTTTTTCTGGTATTAGTATAGCCACTTCAGCAATGCTTACGGTTGCTATTTGCATGATGTATATTTTTTCATCCTTTTACTTTGTGCACATTAGACTTTTGAATCCAAGCAGTGCCTGCTATAGAAAACATTTTTTAATACCCAGTTCGACAATATCTGCCTTTTGCTTGTATTGTTTAATTCATTTACATTTAGTTTTTATTATGGATATGGTAGGATTTATTTATGTCTATCATTTTACCTTTGGTTTTCTACGTGTCTCATGTTTTTGTTTTTTTGTTATTGTTCCTCCATTTTCCTTTTATAGTAAGTAGA
The DNA here is from genome assembly GCF_005190385.1 of Monodon monoceros. Lineage (NCBI taxonomy): Eukaryota > Metazoa > Chordata > Mammalia > Artiodactyla > Monodontidae > Monodon > Monodon monoceros. The sequence goes on along the minus strand of NW_021703518.1, from coordinate 4,414 downwards.
TATTTTCTACTGTAACATGTAATTCCTTTAATGAGTTTTAACCACATTGTTTGAGTAATGGCTGCACTAGGGCTTATGTAATACATCTCAGAATCTCTTCAGATTTTTACTAGGTTCATTCCAGATAGAAACAGAAACTGTACTTTTATAGAGCTGTATGCCTTCCCCTCTTTTTTGTTTTTATTACATTTATATATGTTACATACTTAACATATTATAATAATTACTTCTCACAAGCTTATTTTTTCAAAGAGCTTAGAGAAGGAAGTTGAGCAAATAAATATTTTTGAGTTTGTCGGGTTAATCTATTGACCATTTCTGGTTCTCTTCCTTTCTTCCTGCGGATTCAGCTTATGATCTACTGTCATTTTTATTCTAACACAGCTTTGTTCTCACTGCCTTCGTTGTGCCATATCATCAAATATATGATATTTTTTTATGTTATATAGAGAACAATCCAAATATAGTCATATTGTTTAGGCACTTACTTTTTAAATTAGTTAAGAGAAGAAATTTGAAATTACAGTATCTTTTATAATTCCCTACACAACTGCTCTAGTCAGCATTCTTTGTTTTGTTTTTATGGCTTGAGTTACTGTCTGCTATCATCTGAAGAACTTCCACTAGTATTGCTTGTGAAGCCCGTCTGCTAACAATGAACTCACTCAGTTTCTTTTTCTGTTTCTGAGTTATGGTGAAGTATTGATGATAAGTTGTGGAGTGGTAGGAAAAACTAAAATGCGATGTGCTGTATGATGTATGTTTCACTGAAGTGTCTTGGTCAAATTCTAATGATTTATGATAGAAATCACATAAAGCAAGCATCACAATTCTCCAGGAATGTTCTGTAGAATGCTAATGTTAATGATGAATATGTGATCCCAAATCTTTCACTTGTATTGACCTTATCTCATTAATTCTTCTCCCAACAATGCCATAACTAGAGTTGAGTTCTAAAGTGTACCTTCCTCTTTTCCAATAGAAATGGTCCCACAATTTCAGAAAGTTCTCAAAGGTGGAAAAGTGCACACGGCGTTTATCACGTTTGCAAATGCCAATGAAAATGCTAAGGTAACACTGTCCAAAATGCAATATTCTTCTGCGAGGGCACCCAACTTTAAACAAATACACATATTCTAAATACAGCTTAGATCTGTGACATGTTTTGGCCAATGAAGTGTGAGCAGACATGATGGCCTTCAATGAGCAGCAGAGGCCTTAAGTGGGCTTGTGCAGTTGGGCTCACCTCTTATGTTTCAGTGAACTTTGTGAGAAGACAGGGCCTGGGAGCTGCGGCCTCACAGTTGGGCTCCAGAGGAAGATGTGTGTTACAGACCTCAAACTGACCCAAAACACGGAGCAAAACCAGCCATCTAGAGGTCTAAAAGAGAGCCACTGCAGCTAGCCAATAGGTCCAAGAAAAATAAATTCTTGTTTATGGAACTGAGTTTTGGGTCGATTTGTTCCAAAGCATTATCACAGCAAGAGCTGACTAACACAACATCCTCCAAATCATTGTTATGTAAATGGCTGCCACCATGCCTACAAGTAAGGCAATTGTGTACTCAAATTGTGAGAGTTCTTGAACTCTTGGTGCCTCTCCAACACAATGTACATGGCTAAATTTCCACAAATAAGTTCACTAATATACCACAAAGATCTCCCTAAGCTTTTATTAAATGTAATGCAAAGTTCTTTCTTTTCATTTCCTGCTTCTACATAGTGAAAATGCTTTTTATCAATGTAAAATGGCTCTTACCTTTTGGCTTCTGACGTGAGAGTCTTTTGAACTCTGAAACACTGTAGGATATCACCTATATATGGAATCTAAAACATACAACAATTGAACGAATATAACAAAAAAGAAGGAGAGTCACCGATAGAGAGAACAAACTAATGGTTGCCAGTGCGGAGGGGGAGGAGGGGGCAATACAGGGGTGGGGAAGTGAGAGATGTAAACTACTGGGTGTACGACAGGCTCAAGGATGTATTGTACAACACAGGGAATATAGCCAATATTTTGTAATAACTGTAAAGTAACCTTTAAAAAGTATATAAAATTTTTTTAAAAAGAAATCATACTTAAAATTCGAAACAATTTAAATGTCCATCAACAGGAAAATGCACATATAAATTATTGTATTTCTCTACATGGGAATCCTACGTAGCGAGGAAAGTACATGAACTAGACAGATCTTTACATGTCAGCATGGATGAACCTAGCAAAGATAACACTAAATAAAGCAAGTAACAAGAGAAAACAAAATAGAATACGATATGCAGTTTAAGAATACTTAAACATGTAGCCTACATAGAAAGACATCCATGCCAGTGATGGAGACCAAGTTCAGAGGAGTGGTTACCCAGGGTCAGCTGGGGAGTGGCTGTGTTTGGGAAAGTGGTCACACCAGAGACTCTTCAACAGGAATGGTAAAGTTTCACTTCACACGCTGGCCGGAGGACGGAGGAGTGTCTGCGATGTTATAATGTGAGCACGCTGCATGTAAAAGCCATTGCTGACCACATCTAGGGGAACTGATGCGTGGGAGCTGGTAGTGGGTGGAGGCATCCAGAAGGTGGTGGTAGAAGAGGAACGTTGTACACGTAACGCCTAAGGCCTGACCAGAGGACGACCACTGCTCTAGAAACTGGACACAAATCCAACCTCTACGGCCAATCTTAGAAGACAAACTGAGGCATATTTAAAATTTTAACACTTTATGTGCGCAAAAATAGATTCAATTCACGCACCACAAAGCGGAAGAGGTGAGGAGCACTCCAGCCACAGGAGCTGCAGAGATGTTTATTTTAAAAGGGCAGAAGCAAAGCAAGGAAACGAGTGATTTGCTATGGCTTTAACGCCTAGTTGGTGGTTTGTGACTGGGTGTCCTCAGCGCTGTTCGTCACCCTGAGGCGTCGACAGGCTTAGATTTTGGTTGGTTTAACTAGGCGGCCGCATCGCTAGAGCCACCGCAGGCTAACGGCCTCCTTGCAGGCTTAATTTACTAACACCAATTGTCTGAGTCCTTCCTCTTACTCAGTCACTTCACTTCCTATGCCTCAGTTTCTCTTCTGTAAAGTGGATATTCAGTAGTAAATTCTCTGTGGACGTGTCAGTACAAAACAAAGTGATTATTAGTAACCACGATCATGTCCTGAATGCACGGAACACGTCACCGTTTGCCAACCACCGTGTCAAGTCAGCAGAAACGACAGAAATTAAGAGCTCTCCGCAGAAATTCACACACCCGTGCACCAGGTAAGGGACCACAGGCAGACGTTCACTCAGCCTTTCCTGCGTCCCTCACGGAGTTCACACTCTCTCCTGGGCGGGGCAGGCACAGACACTTTGCGGGAGTTTACTTTTAAAATGCACTGATACAATCATGTCTCACTTTTGCTTGGATCAGTCAGCAAACGCTTTTTGGAAACCCCAAATTCTCCACACCTCCTACCTTTCGCGCTGCCGTAGCCTCGAAGCTGCCGACACCGCTACTCAGGCCGCGTCGTCATGGGAGGCGGGTCTGCGTGCTGCTCCTCAAGCCGCGTCGTCATGGGAGGCGGGTCTGCGTGCGGACGCACGGCGAGCGCGCAGAAGTCCTCGAGCCCCGCCCCCACGGGCCCGCCCGCCCGGAGGCTTAAACCGCAACCCCGCGGCTCGGGAGGGCGTTGATGCCCGCGCCAACAGCAGGCCGCGCGTGGGCTCCGGAGCGCGGCATGGAGGGCCCGGCCTAGCTGGGGCCCGTGGCCCTATGTCTTCTGGCTGCGACGCCGGTCCTGCGCACGATGCGGGGCCGCAGCCGCCGGGCGGTGGGCGCCCGAGGGGCCGGGAGGCGAGCCGGGACCCACAGGCGGGTGTGGGCATCCTGTCTGCAGCCAGCGTCCCCGAGGCCGCGCTCAGGCCATGAACACTCGGTGAAGCTGCGCCCGGACAGCGCGGCCGACTCCTTCTCGCGCTCTGAGGACCTGTGCGCGCTGCAGGACTCGGTGCCTCTGCCCTCCGTGCGGGCTTCCCTGAGGGAGGGCCAGCTGGACCTAACGCCGACCGCCTGCGCGGGGTAGACTGGGCGCCGCTGCTGAGCACCCTCTGCCCCTGATCTGTATCCAGGGCTTCTTCCAGCCACGGCTTGTCGAGACAGGTTTGTACTTCCCGCTCCCAGGGGCCCTCGTGTGGGCGCTGAGAAGCGGGGTTTTAAATGGTTAAAGGTGGAGGGTGGGCACTAGAACCGGTGCCCAGTGCCCGGGTGTGCGTGCACTAGACGGGGCGTGCGGCCTAGGACTCCTGCCAGCTCGGTGACCCCGGCCGAGTGCCTTAAGGCTTCCAGGTCTCAGTGTTCTCATCTGTAGCATGGGCTTAACAGGACCCAGCCTCCGTGGCGGTTACAAGGATGCACTGTGTTAATGCTTCTAGACT
>NW_021703517.1:0-1125 GCF_005190385.1 Monodon monoceros | reverse complement strand
TCTTTAACATGTGATTTTTTTAATGAGCATATATTACTTGATAAAACGAAATATTTTAAAACTACAACCCTACTTACTTATAAGTGATAGTGAGTTATATGATAGGAAGGTGCTTATTGTTGAATTGATATGAAAAAATTTAGAATAGAAGCAATTACCAAACTAGAATCATGCATGTAAACATTTTTTCTAGCATTTTTTATGTGTTAAAATATGTTATTTTTCTTTGCTTTATACTGTTGAATTTGAAATATCACCCACCCAAGGCTCTTTGTTTCTCCCTAGTTACTTGGCTAGAGGCTGCTTCTATTTGCAAGGACATATCATGTGAATTACAAGGAAGTAAAATAATTGGCCTTCAACGAGACTAAATTTTCACCAAGTGGATTATTGTGCCCTGATAATGCCCACAGTCTAAATGACAACACTCAAAACTCAAATGTGTTCTTAATTTAATTAATTATAATTTCCAAGTTAGGGAAATTGTGTTTTGTATAAAATATTATTTCATTAAATTAGCCACAATAAGAAATAAGAATCACCTTTCATTGGGAATATACAAGAGTAAGTTTCAAATAATTTTATCATGGAAAGTGTTATGATAATCATTTCTAATATTTACAGTTAAGAATCTTAAAATCCTTCTGGCTTTACTTTCAAGAAAAGTCATCAGCAACGTTTAAAAATGTATGCTTATGAAATAAATCATCCAATTACTCTATTTCTATGTTTAAATTCCCCAGTTCTTCTGGCAATAGAATATAAGTCACTGAAGCTTTGTTTCCAGTGGAAAGTGGCTGGTACTTCCAAACCTACCCCAGAAACCCACAATTATATAATCTGCAATAATTATCCAGTTATTTTTAGATCACTTCCATGGTGTTAATATTTATTTGTCATGTTACTTATTTTCACAGCTAGGCATCACATCACCCATCTTTACAAATAAATTTATTACAAATTAAAGGATATAATCCTTCTTCTCTGACTAGTTTTCTACAATTTCTTTTTCCCAGCAACAAATATAATTAAAAATAATAATTGATCGTTTGTTTTAACTTGTCAGTAGAACTTACCGTTTCCTGGTAAGGACATCTTTGTTAAAATTGGATGATTTTTAAATGT
>NW_021703516.1:0-1519 GCF_005190385.1 Monodon monoceros | reverse complement strand
TTTTTGTATCCTGCAGCTTTACTGAATTCATTTTTTAGTTGTAACAGTTTTTTGGTGGTTGAATGTGGAAAACTAGAATTCAGAAATCCCACTGTTTCATCTACATCCAGGTCATCCACAGCACCCAAGACATAGTGGCTCCAAATATAATCTTCCCATGGTGCCTCTTGTAGTATGTGGACTCCTACAAGGGTGATTAGCATCCCCACTGTGGGCGAACTGGATCTGGGTAGGGCTTGGCCTCTATAACACTTTGATGTCTGTATTTCTGGCATGGTATGACATGGTTGTTTTGATAAGTACTTTATTTTCTAGTAAATTTCAAGTGTATCAAAAAGTTTAAATAGCAGTATATAGTTTTCCACCTTCACAAAATACTCCAGTTTGTTTTACCCTGTGAGAGTGGGAGGACTACTCTCCCAGGGAACCAGCACATAACCCGAAAGTGAGGAATAATTAAGGTTTCCACATTATAATCCTATCCACAGACCCGCTTCAACTTTCACCAGCTGCCCCAGCTTTGTGGAAATGTATTTTTCTATTCAAATCCAGTTTTCTCCTCTTGGAACCATCACTGGGACTTTTCCTCACTTTAAAAACCTTGCTGGATTGAAAGTGTACAAGATGAGCATGATCTGGGTGGTTTCTCTGTATGGCTTTTTTCACGTAGGATGTTTTCAGTGTTTATCCGCATTGTAACATTGATCATTATTTCATTCATTTTTTCCATTGTGATTAAGAACACCTAACCTTTGCCATTTAAACCATTTTTTAAAAGCTTTTTTAAAAAAATTATTTTCTGTTTTTTGGCTGTGTCGGGTCTTTGCTGCTGCACGCAGGCTTTCTTTAGTTGCGGCCAGCGGGGGCTACTCTTCATTGCCGTGTGCAGGCTCCTCATTGCAGTGGCTTCTGTCCTTACGGAGCACGGGCTCTAGGCGCACGGGTTTCAGTAGTTGTGGCACGAGGGCTCAATAGCTGTGGCTCACGAGCTTAGTTGCTCTGCGACATGCAGGATCTTCCACGACCAGCGCTTGAACCCGTGTGTCCTGCAATTGGCAGGTGGATTCTTAACCACTGTGCCACGAGGAAAGCCCCATTTAAACCATTTGTAAGTATATAGTTCTATGGCCTTAAGTACATTCACATTGTTGTAAAAATATCCTCACCGTCCATCTCCAGAACTTTATTTTCCGCATGTGAAACCGTAGCCGTTAAACACTAACTCCCCTCAACCCCTGGCAACCTTATTCTACTTTGGATTTGACTTATCTGGATACCTCATACTAGTGGAATCATAGAACGTTTGTCCTTTTTGTGTCTGGCTGGTTTCACTTAGCATAATGACTGCAGGGTTCATCCACATCCATTGTAGCATGTGTGAGAATTAGCTTAGTTTTAAAGGTTGAATCATATTCCATTGCATATATACTACGCTGTACTTATCCATTCATCTGTTGAAGGATGTGTTGTGCTGCTTCCACCTTTTGGCTATTGCGAATAATGTTGCTATGAATATGGG
>NW_021703515.1:0-1624 GCF_005190385.1 Monodon monoceros | reverse complement strand
GGGCGTCCAGGTGCAGGTCGAGGGGCTCGCTGGCCGAAAGGACGGCAACCGGGCTCGCGGCAGATTCTGGGTCCGGGCCAGCCACCCCGGGAGCGTCTCGGGTGCGGCTGCCTTCCCGGGCCGCCTTCTGGTCGCCCGGCCGGCCGGGCCGGCGGGGAGCGCCCCCTCCGGCGCGCGCGCCGTTGTGGGAGGGGCCTGAGGGGGTGGGGCCTGCAGCGGGGCCCGGCGGGGGCAGAGCCGGCGGCCACCGCCCGCAGGCGAGTGAAGGAGAAGGCGCAGCGGGAGGCAAAAAGCCTACAGCATCCGGTATTCCCAAGCGGTCCCCCATCCAAGTACTAACCAGGACCGACCCTGCTTAGTTTCCGAGATCAGCCGAGATCGGGCGTGTTCAGGGTGGTACGGCCGTAGACGGGGGCGGGGACCGCGGGCTGCCTCTTGAGGCCCAGTTTCGCTGGCGCTTGCGCCTTACCGCCAGCCTGGCGGTCAGCCCGCCCCGGCAGGACCCCGTCGCCCGCCCATGCAGGGGGATCGGAGGTTTAGGGTATCGGGCCATGGTGGAGGGTTTGGCCACCACCTCCCAGCCGAGGGCGGGCGTGACCCAGCAAAGCCTTCGGCGATTGGCGTCCCGCCCGAGATTCCACACGTCGCTCACAAGGACGTGGCCCCGGAGGCTTCAGGGCCTGGGGCCCGCGGTCCCTTGGGCATCGAAACTGCCCGCCCACTTGGCACTAGGTGCAGCCCAGCCGCAGCCCGGGCCGGCCCTCCTGCCCGACAGCAGCTGGCCCGAAACCACTGGGAGCCACCATCGTGTCGCCACTGGCCCTCAGCCCCGGTTCCTCCACCTCTTCCTCCATCTTCTTCATTCTTCTCCACCTCCACCTCCTCCTCTGCCTCCTTCTTCTTCTTCCTCTTCTCCCTCCTGCTCTACCTCCTCCTCCTCCTCTTCCACCTCCTCCGCCTCCTCCGCCTCCTACTCCTTATTCTTCTTCCTCCTCCTCCTCTTCCACCTCCTCCTTGGCATCCTTCTCCTCTTCCTCCTTCTTCTTCTTCCTCCTCGTCATCCTCCTCCGCCTCCTCCTCCTCCTTCTCCTCCTCCGCCCCCTCCTCCTTCTTCTTTTTATTCCTTCTCCTCCACCTCCTCCGCATCTTCCTCCACCTCCTCCTCACCCTCCTCCTTCTTCTTCTTCCTCCTCCTCCACCTCCTCCTTCTTTTTCTTCGTATTCTTCCTCTTCCTCCACCGCCTTCTCCACCTTTTTCTTCTTCTACTTCTTCTTCTACTTCCTCTTTTTCCACCTCCTCCTTCTTCTTCTTCGTATTCTTCCTCCTCCTCCACCGTCTTTTCCACCTCACCGCCTCCTCCTCTGCCTCCACTTTCTTCTTCTTCCTCCTCCTCCTCCTCTTCCGCCTCCACCTCGGCCTCTTTCTCCCCTTCCTCCTTCTTCTTCTTCCTCCTCTTCTTCCTCCTCCACATCCTATGCCTCCTCCTATGCCTCCTCCTCACTCTCCTCCTTCTTCATCTTCCTCCTCCTCCACCTCCTCCTCCTCCGCCTCCTGCTCCAACTCTTCGTCCTTCTTCTTCATACTCCTCCACCTCTGCCTCCTCCTCCGCCTCCTCCTTCTTCT
>NW_021703514.1:0-3468 GCF_005190385.1 Monodon monoceros | reverse complement strand
GAGAACATCTGTCTCAGACTCTCCTGGAGGCATTCACCAAAAATAGAGTTACAGGACCTTACACCTGACCAGCTGGAGAAGGGGTCTAGTAATTGCCCTGGTTATCATGCTTGTCATGATTTTTCAGCACATAAATGTTTGAGAATCACTGCCATTTTGAATGTGTGTTTCACTTGTCTGTTTTTCCAGTGGACTTCACTTCCTTGCAAGGAAGGTTTGTGAAGATCTGTTGTTGTTGTTTGCATTATTAGTTTTATTATGCTAATTCTAGAATCTCTGGTGCATAGTGCAATCTCAGGCAGGAAGTAGTGGCTCATTAAAACAGGTATCCCAAAAGTCTTAGTAGAACTTCAAGATTAATTCCTTCAGGAAGAGGTAAAATTGTCATTAGATGCAGATGATATAATTCTCTATATAGAAAACCCTAAAGACTCTACATGAAAACTACTACAACTGATAAACGCATTCAGCAAGGTAGCAGAATACAAGATTAACATACAGAAATTGGTTGCATTTCTTTATACCAACAATGAAATATCAGAAAGGGAATGTAAAAAAACAATGCCTTTTAAAATCACAACCCCCAAAATAAAATACTTAGGAATAAACCTCACCAAGAAGGCAAAAGACTTATATGCTGAGAACTGTAAGACATTAATAAAGGAAAGTGAAGATGATTCAAAGAAATGGAAAGACATCTCATGTTCTTGGGTTGGAGGAATTAACATTGTTAAAATGCTCATACTACCCACAGCAATCTACAGATTTAATGCGATCCCTATCAAATTACCCATGACATTTTTCACACAATTAGAACAAATAATCCTAAAATTCATACAGAACCATAAAAGACCCAGAATTGCCAAAGCAATCCTGAAGAAAAAGAACAACGTTGGAGGCATAGCCACCCCAGACTCAGACAGTACTCCAAAGTCACAGTAATCAAAACAGCGTGGTATTGGCACAAAAACAGACATATGGATCAATGGAACAGAATACAGAGCCCAGAAATAAACCCACACACCTCAGTTAATCTTTGACAATTAATCTTTGACAAAGGAGGCAAGAATATATAATGGGAAAGAGACAATCTCTTACGCAAGTGGTGTTGGTAAAGTTGGACAGCCTTATATAAACCAGTGAAGTTAGAACACATCCTTTCACCATACACGAAAATAAACTCAAAATGTCTTAAAGACTTAAACATAAGACACGACACCATAAAACTTCTAGAAGAGAACACAGGCAAAATATTCTCTGACATAAATCATACCAATGTTTTCTTAGGTCAGTCTCCCAAGACAATAGAAATCAAAATGAAAATAAACAAAGGGGACTGAATCAAACTTACAAGCTTTTGCACAGCAAAGGAAACCATAAACAAAATGAAAAGACAACCTACAGAATGGGAGAAAATATTTGCAAATGATGCGACCAGCAAGGGCTTAATTTCCAAAATATACAAACAGCTCATACAACTTGATGACAATAAAAGCAAACAACCCAATCAAAAAAATAGGCAGAAGACTTAAAGAGACATTTCTCCAAAGAAGAAATACAGATGGCCAATAGGCACATGAAAAGATGCTCAACACTGCCAATTATTAAAGAAATGCAAATCAAAACTACCATGAGGTACCACCTCACACCAGTCAGAATGGCCATCATTAAAAAGTCTACAAATAACATATGCTGGAGAGGGTGTGGAGAAAAGGGAACCCTCCTACAACACTGTTGGTGGGAATGTAAGTTGGTGCAGCCACTGTGGAAAACAGTATGGAGGTTCCTCAGAAAACTAAAAATAGACCTACCATATGATCCAGCAATCCCACTCCTGGGCGTATATCCAGACCAAACTATAATTCAAAAAGACACATTCACCCTGATCTTCACAGCAGCAATATTCACAATAGCCAAGACATGGAAACAACCTAAATGTCCATCAACAGATGAATGGATAAAGACGATGTGGTACATATATACAATGAAATACTACTCAGCCATAAAAAAAGAATGAAATAATGCCATTTGCAGCAGTAACATGGATGCAACTAGAGATTATCATACTAAGCAAAGTAAGTCAGAAAGAGAAAGACAAATACCATGATACCACTTATATGTGGAATCTAAAATATGACACAAATGAACCTATCTATGAAACAGAAACAGAATCAGAGACATAGAGAATAGACTGGTGGCTGCCAAGGGGGAAGCAGGTGGGAGAGGGATGAACTGGGAGTTTGGGATTAGCAGATGCAAACTGGTATATATAGATTGGCTAAACAACAAGGTCCTACTATATAGCACAGGGAACTATATTCAATATCCTGTGATAAACCATAATGGAAAAGAATATGAAAAAGAATGTATATACATATGTATAACAGTCACTTTGCTGTACAGCAGTAATTAACACAATGCTGTAAACCAAGTATACTTCAATAAAAAATAAGTTAATTAAAGTTTTAAAAAGATTAATTCCTTCAGAAGAACAAGTACTACACATTCACAAAAAAAGCACCCTTTGAAAGTTTAAATTTTTGAATTTCTTTGCCACTTCCTTAGTTTTGGTCATCTTGGACAATATATTTTTAATATTGACTTTTAAAAAGAATTGTGTTTCAGTGTTTGCTATCCTTAGAGAGACAGAAACAGATAAGTACAACTAAATACTTATTTTTCAAAAGTATAAGGGAAATGAAAGTAATTATATCTTCAAATGATTTTGGGGTATGTTTCTAATTTCATACTTCTGATGCGATTAAAGATTAAAACTGTATTAAGACATTTGAGACATGCCGCATTGGTATTAAATGAACTTAATTTTGTGTAAAGTGGTAGAAATATTTTCTTCAGCAAACGTACCTGCAGATATAAAATCACAACCATAAATCTACAAAAAAGCAAGCTATTGAATGAAATCTGATTGGTTATTTCCCTGCAGTATGGATCTGCTAATAATTTAATTTACTACTTGCTAACAGAAGCCAAAATTTAAATATACATATATATATGTGTGTGTATATATATATCTCTTCAATTTTAAATCATTCATATATATGAACAAGTATACATACACATATATAACAACTCTTCATATATATATATAAACAATTTAAATTAAAGAAAGTACAACTGGTGGCCTATTTCTTCCTCCCGATTTCTAAAGAACACCATATTCTATTCTAGGCAGTGGAATGTCAATCCACCTTAAGGGTTGTTCAATGAGCATATCTGAGAAACCACTGGTTTAGCCAATGATGTACTTATTCAGGGAGGCCCTAGTGCCACTGTCAAGAGCTTATCCACAGGAGAGATAAGAAGGTACTTGTTTGGTTTGTGAAAAGAAGGAGTAGTGAGGAATGGCAGGTAGCTGCAGGCTGATGACACGTGATATCCATATATATGTAGAACCAACACACCCATAATTGCACCCATTTTCCATACCCAAATCCAAAGCCTTTATAT
>NW_021703513.1:0-3785 GCF_005190385.1 Monodon monoceros | reverse complement strand
AAAACAGCCTCAGCCCAGCCAATGAGAAACAGTCACAACCTAGCCAATGAGAAACAGCACAAGCTCAGCTAATGAGAAACAGCAACAACTCAGCCAATGAGAAAACAGCCTCAGCCCAGCCAATGAGAAACAGTCACAACCTAGCCAAGGAGAAACAGCAAAGCCCAGCCAATGAGAAACCACCACCACCCTGACCTCTTGGTTTTCTCCAAGGGACTTTCAGTCAAAGCAGCCCCTTCCAGCTTCCTCCTTTTTCTCTGTAAAGTAACATTCCTCTTCCTTGTTCTCTGGACTTGACTGTGGTTTGCCATAGTTTGAATGTCCTGAATCGCAATTCCTCTGCCATTCCTAAATAAACTCATTTTGCCAGTAAAATAACGACATTTAATTTTAAGGTCGACACTGGACACACCTTTTCCTAGATGACCCAATAATATGCCTGAGTCACTTACATTGTCCTCCCGCCTCCTCCCTCACTGCCCCCCACCCTGCCCCAGCTCCTGAGCAAGAATCCTCTTCCTGGGGTGCACTTATAAAATACAAACCAGTCAATCCAGAGTCCACACCGCACCCCCTCCTTTATGGGGGTCCACAGTCTGGGCCACGATCCACCTGCCCTTGTCACGCTAGGGCCAAGCACATGACAACTAGGGACGCCCCCTCCACCCCAGAACCCGCTGAAATCATTAATCCAGCCAATCCCATGCCTGCTTACCCTTTCCTGCCCATTCCTTCTTGTGGAAACCAGAGTAAAGGCTCCCATTTTCCCCTCACTCCATCTCCTCCTTTCTGTCTCTGGTGCTTCCCTACGTGGCCCTGGTGGGTGGCATGCATGCCCCCTCCTCCTGGGAACTGTGATGAAATATCTTTTCAATGGAAGGCGTCTCCTGATCTGCTCCCTCACATTTTAGAATTAATACACAGTATTTTAAAGCACCTCCCTGCTGAGCTGGAATCAGCTTCACCTGTTTCATGGAAGATGAACTAATTCCTACCACGTGAGTCGTTACACTTTTGGGTCTACTGGCTGCAATAGTTACACAGCTGAAACGCACAGTGAGACGGCCTCCGCCCGGGTACGGGCTTACCCTGCCTTGGCTGCGCAGAAAGGAGATCCCCATATCTGCCTAAGTCTGCTCTTCATCTTCTGTTCCACGTGCACCATGTCAGTCCGCCCAGCGCCCTTTGAATTCCACACCTGGGAGACCTCATACCTCTCCCCGACCCCGACCCCGCTCCATCACTGACACGTGGGCGGGCCTCATGGACGTGTTATATGAACAGATATAACCAAATATATTCTTTCCTCATGTCAGTTCACACAGATTTAGATCCGTCCACAACTGCCCACTTGATTACTTAGCCTTGTTGCTGAAGCTACGGGGCTTCTAAACAAGGCCACTCCGTGCTGTCTCAACATGGAAACACTTGGGATCTGCACGACCACGTCTCCGGAGCGGGACCAGCTGCGCCGCCAAGGACGTGGGGTCCCCGGGAGCCCCTCGCCCGGAGAGCCCCGATCCCGCTGTGATTGGGACGTGTAGGTGGTCACCGCCCTACTTAGGGGTCAGACCGGCGGTTCCCACTCAGATTAAAACGAAACGTTACCCTGAAGACCCGCTAGGGGCCGCCAGCATCCAGTTTTCAATTTTTGCGTCTTGTATATTTTTTTGATAGAAACAGAAGAAACCTGCATGCCTGTTACAGGCCTGGCATTTGAAATGTTCTTATATATCTTAAGAATATTTTAAAACTTCAGCCAGCTCTTACAATGGTGCAATGGCTATTTTAGTTCTATGCAAACATTAGCATACTTAAACATTGTACAAACCCTCCACAGAACGCCCTATGCCCTATTCTTTTCTTTTCTTTCTTTTTTTTTTTAAGAAACTGGGACTAAAACATTAGTTAACCTACCCAAAGTCGACCAGCTCTGAGTGACGGGGGCTGCAGGCCCATGTGGGCACCTGACTCACAGCTCTGACCTCAGGACCAGCTGCATCTCACCAGCTGGGAGGTTTCTGTCCTGGCTCAGAGGGGGCCCAGCCTTGCAACTCAGTTTTAATTAGTACTGATCTTTAATTTCCTATTTGTACTCAAGGTTAGTCTCCTCCAGAGATCTGCTTCCTAACTCAAGTCTTCATCATTGTTTCCTTGGTTCCATTCTGGGCTGAATTTCTCTATTTCATTCTCTCTCTCTCCCCCTCATTTTCCCACTATTACTGTATTAATCAGCCTTCTCCAGGTACATGGAACTGACAGGTTCTGTTACATAGGCTACATGGGTATCTGTAAGAGGAGATTTACCATGTGAACAAGTTCACGGGGTTACGGAGGTGGAGAAGTCCCATGACCTGCCATCTGGAGCTGCAGACCCAGGACAGCCGGTGATAGGATTCAGTGTGGGTGTGAAGGCTGAGACCTGGAGGGTGGCTGGTGTAAATCCCAGCATCCGGAGGCCCGAGAACTAGGGGCTCTCAAGTCTGAGGGCAGATGCTGGACGGCCCAGCTCAAGAAGAGAAAGGGGATTCACCACCCTTCCCCTTCTTGTTCTATTGGGGCCCCCAGGAAATGGGATGGAGCTGCCCACATTGTGAGTGTGGATCTCTTCTTCACTTGGCCACTAAACCGAAGCTAATCTCTTCTAGAATCTCCTTCACGGACACGCCCAGTAATAGTGTTTTACCAGCTCTTGGGGGTCCCTTAGCCCAGGCAGGTTGACACATAATTTCACCATCACAGTTAGAATGGTGCATTTCCCCTAAAATCTGGCCTGACTCTAACCCCAGGTAGACAGGTGGACACGTGGGCACGTAGCAAGAAGACGTGTGGAGAGCTGACACTCCTGGAGAGGATTCCTCGTTATTCTACCCCCTAGAGCATGGATGGCTGACCAGGTCCAACGTCTGCTCCACTGAAAAGGATCCCTGTGAGTCCAGGCCACAGTAGGGAGCAGACAGGGTTTGGGGGCAATTAAAACAAAAAGAAAAGCCTCTCCCATCTCGGGGTATTGGTGGGGAGAGGAGGAGAACCGAGGGAGAGGACAGGAAACAGGACGTCAGGACTAGTTTCTTCTTCCTGACCCTCTGACCCACCGGACACAGAGCACAAACTCAGGGCCCTGGGCCGTAGGGACTTTCCTGCATGGAAGGACATCGTCTCCTGCTCTGAGGTCCCCAAGTGCCACCTGGAGGATGAGCCACGTGGCGGTGCTGCGTGGCCAGGGAGGGAGGGTCTACCTTGCACTTGGACACCTCCCACCCCAGGTGTGTCCAGGGGGGCGACCACCAGGGGGTCACAGTGGGTCCTGTCGTGGTGGGAGGAGAGATCCCACCCAGACCAGATGGGGCAGAAGCAGATGCTCAGACACAACCCCTGGACAAAGTGGACATTGGGATGACCTGAAGGGTCCCCAAGCCTTCAGGGAGCAGAGCGAGGATGGACCCCCTGCCCACTGGGCCCGACATCAGCAGGGCCTCCAGCCACCCAGGGAGCAAATCCCACAGACCCAGTCAGCTCCGACCTGGGGCCAGCAGGTACCCAGAGTCATCTCAACAGTGACATCAGACAATTGCTACCTCTACCCTGGACACCATCCTGGGAGGAGTGTGGAGAGGGGCGCTGAGATGGAATAAATGCCATAGAGGCTGTTGATAATGACTGGGAGGGGCTAAGTATCAAACTCCAGTACTCTGTGTGTGTGTATGGGGTGTATGTGTGTGTGGGGGTGGGGTGGGGTGTGTGTGTGTGTGTGGGTGTGTGTGTGGTGTATGTGTGTATGTGTG
>NW_021703512.1:0-1547 GCF_005190385.1 Monodon monoceros | reverse complement strand
ATTCATGTCAGGGCTCATTTTCAGCAGCAGTAACTTCCAGTCACCTATAAGAGAGCATTTGATCGACATTTAGTAAGGTCAAAGTTCAGGATAAAGTTGTAAGGAATAATTTTGGCCCTGCCCCGCTAGAGAGACTCAGGATAAAGGCTGTATTGCTAATCTTGAGTGACGGGGCCATTATGGCTCCTCTTTAGTCTTTACAGAAAGTCAGTCTCTATGTAAATCCCCTTCCTGTCCTATTGCTTGAGAAAGGAGTACAAACCTAAACAACAAAAGGAGAAAAATCTTTGGTTAGATGCGCGTATTAGACCAATTCCCGTCAGTTAAAGCTATTTTGTACATTTCTCATTAAGTTTAAATGAGGTTGTCATCCTATGTACTGTGAGGTTCCTTACCCTACCTGCCTGACTTGGGCACTGACCTCAGGAGACAGTAGCAGCTGGGAGGATGCTTCACCACCGGCACCCTGGGCCCCTCTTTAAGGTTCTCTGTCTGCAAAATGCTGGGAGGTTGCGTATTTCGTTAAAAAGGGGGAGGCCAGTTCTGTTGCTAGCTGCTGGTTGACCTTTTACTCCTTCCCCCTTCAGCCTGAAGGGGTTTGTCAAAGGACAAATCAAAGAGAAGCTGGACCACCGCCTGCCATAGGCCCCAATGCTGAGACAGCGATAGCGCGGGGCGGCAAGAACGCAGCAGCTGGCGCTTCGGGGGTGTCCTCACGGCTACCTGGCACCTAGGCTGCAAAAGCCCTCCTGTCCATGGCTGTTCGCGAGCCGGCCGGAGGCAACCCTGGCAGTGGGTCTTCCCCTAACGGCACCCTTCCTCCCCCAGCTTGTCCCGGAATCCTTGCCCTGCGGGTTCTATGACTTGCACTAGAACTCCGGCGACAGCAGCGAGCTCTCAGACCTGGGCTTTTCGGCCTGTAGGCGCATGCGCGGCCAGCGCGCTCCCACCAGTCCCCTCACCCCCCTCCCCTCCCCCAGGAGACAATTTGGGCACGTCCCGGCAGCAGGTACCCGAAGAGCCAGTGTACGAGCGGCCAGAGCCTAGTCAGGCTCCTTCGGATGGCAAGCGTGGCGCGGCTTCGAGCGCTGCGAAGGGCAGCGGCCGGTATTCTTCCTTAAATTTCTTCTGTGGCTTCTCTACTGGTAGGGAGCAGCTCCTGCGCAAGGGTGGATGCAGGCACGGGGCGGCTCAGCTCCTCCTACTGCGGCGGGGCGGGGGGGAGGGGGGAGAGGGGGCGGACAGCCCAGTCAGCGAGGCGTCCGCCACCAGCCCATGCCATGCGCGTTAGGTGTCAGCCCTGACCCTTCGGTGCACTTTTGTTCTCTCAAGAGATGTAACCCCCAGTGTCAGCTGTGACATTAATTTCACCTTATCTCCATGCACACCTGCGTACACTTCGTAAAAGTTCGTGTGTAGAATGCGAGTTTGTGTGACCATTGGGAAGACAGTATGGATGCGTGCCTGTCATGCTTTGCATTTAACTCGTGGACGTGTTTGCCGGGGTTAATTTTTACTCGGGTGATTTACATGTAGCTAAAGACCAG
>NW_021703511.1:0-4361 GCF_005190385.1 Monodon monoceros | reverse complement strand
CCCACATGCCGCGGGGCAACTAAGCCCGTGCACCACAACTACTGAGCCTGTGCTCTAGTACCACAACTACTGAAGCCCGTGGGCTTAGAGCCCGGGCTCTGCCAAGAGAAGCCACCGCGGTGAGAAGCCCGTGCACCGCAATGAAAACCCAGTGCAACCAAAAATAAATAAATTAAATTAAAAAAAAAAAGAAAAAACAGATGAGTTAACTGGGTAGGAAACACTTGTATTCTCTCAAGGATACCCCCTCCTCAGGCTCTCCAGATTTCAGAACTTTCATCTGAATTCCTCTCCAGTTTAAAAAAAAAAAACACAAAAAAAAAAACCCCACCTGCTGAATCTGGAGGTTTTATATGGGCAATAGAAAGATAAAACATAAGCAGTCCCAATAACTGGAAAATTACAGGAAAAATAAGAGGAATGAACTTGAAATCTTCAAAGTTGAACTAGATGTAGAGCACACCCAGAAGGTCTTGGAAATGGAGCGTACCCAGCAAATGAGGCTGAAGGAGCAGCAGAAGGTTTTTGAGGAGGCCGTGTCGCAGGACGTGGAATAGTACCTTTCCACAGGTTACCTGCAGATAGCTGAGAGGTGTGGCAGTTGGGGAGAAGGCCCCCTGGCAGCAGGGACTCTCCCTGGGTGTGCAGAGATAGTGTAATGCCATGCTCCCTAGAATGGAAGGGGCATGGAATAAAGTCCTCATAAGTCCTGTTCTATTGTTAGACCCCCAAAATCAAAGAGGATGCATCATGCCATATTTGTCTTGACATTGTTTTGCCTCATTCTATAGTTCTAGGCTTTAGTTGAAGATATTTAGAAAATGCAGAATATGTTAAAAAAAAGTTAAAAAGGCAAAGGAAATATACACATAATCCTACAGCACAGAATAATCCTTAATACTATTTTAGTGTAGCTCTTACCAGTTTGTGCATGTGAAAGAGTCAGTCTATTTGAGATTTTCTATTTATGTAATTGGTATAAAAATGTATATATACATCTGGCTTTGTATCTAAGTTTTCTTAACATTATATGGGAATCTTTCCTCCTATATTATTAACATTCTTGAAATGCTAAAAAAAAGCATTATATCATTTCCATCTCTGTAAAAATTTTTATTTTTCATTTTGTAATAATTTTTGTATAATTTTGGATTAATTTTATTTATTAATAAATATATTAAAATAATCATACATATTCAGCATTTTTCTTTAAATTATTCTTTAATTTTTAATCACATATGTTCAGCATTTTTCTTTATCAGGTTTCTAATTTTTGAAATATTAAAATATTTATCTTCATTTTAATTAATTTAATTGTTTATTATTATTTTATTTATTTTATGAATTCCAAATAACATGTAGGATAGCACTATTATTGTTTTGGTATTCTGAGAAACATATATCTAAAACTTGCTTTATTATTTTCTTTCAGTATTTAAATCAATAAATAGGACATATGCTTTCTAACTTTAAATAGTAAAAAACAAATTTAAATAATCCAACAAAATTTTAAAAAGAAAAATTAGACTACATGGGTGAGTTTCAAACATACAATAAACACTTGGAATAAATATAAGGACAAAAGAAACCACAATAAACGTGCAAGTGTTAAATAACAAGATTCAAAATAGACATACCTACAGTTTTATATAAAGCATATAAATGATGAATAATCAAAATATCCATGTATGTATACTTAAATTATACATACCTAAAGCTATCCCAAAAAGAACAAAAATAATGAAATTCATAGAAATCACCAGGTAAATATTATTCAAAAGCAAGGAAGTGTAATAAAAAATAATGTAAGTTTAAAATTTATAGTGTAGTTCATATGCAGAAAATTTAACTTTCTTCCCAGACATATAATAAACTTAACTTAGTTAACAACTTCCATTTCTACCTGTGGTAGAAAAATTAATCTTGCCAAATTCATTCTATTTTTTAAACAGTCTAATTTTGGGTAAATATTCTTCCAAGTTTAGGGTTCAGTTCTCTAACCTTTTACCAGTCTAATTATTTGCAGTAGTTTATGTATTGTCCCAAGGGAGTACTGGAGAGTCACTCATCCACATGCTTTACTCTTTCCTCTGGCCTCCACCTCTGTGTCACGGTTCCTGCCTGATCTCAGAGTTTTATGACCTGGAATAATGTCTACATGCATCAATACGAGCTCCATGCATGAAGTTCACTCTGTCTGCAAACTGTCTTTAGTCTTTTCCAGTTAGTCAAACCTCCTAGAATTTCTACTATCATTGTAGTATTTTGGTCATTGAAATTTTGTTCTAATATTCACATGTAGAGAAAGCCCTCAGCAATCACTATTCTATGTTTCAGGAAACATGTCCAACATGGATAACTCCTAAGTGATTCAAAATCCTTTCTCCACATCATAAAAGTAAAACAAAATTCTCTTCTGCTTTCAGGTTTTCCTACAACTTCTCTGGACTTCTATTAAATTATCCTAATAATTTCCATCATTGGGTGTAAATTCAGGGAGGTAATGTTTCTGGGCCCCTTTAAAGGACCTATCAGTTTTAAAACCCAAGTCATAATGACTTAGATTATCTTCTGCCATCTGGTTTTCAAAAGCTCATTAGTATTTGTGTGGAAAAATGCTTCTTCTGTCATCACATAGTTGTCCCTATTCTATAGACCCAGGAATAAACTATGGTGGTCCAGGTGCTTAAATCTCTAGCTCCTTGGAATCTAAAATTTATCTCTTTCTCCATCAATTATTGGTCTTCCAAATGGAAACCTTGCTTTCATGGATATTGTTCCTGCAAGGTGCTTAAACTATTATTAAAGATTTAATTGTCTGAGATTATATGTGTATGTCTGCAGGACATGTATCTCCACCACCATTCAGTGACTAAATACTATCATTTAGTCTGCTGGAATTTGCTGTTTATCCTCTTTATCATATATGCAGATTGGGAAAAAAGGAAATAGAGAATGCTCTGTAAGAAGTACTTACAGCTCAGTCATAGAAGTAGTATATATCACTTTCTTCTACATTCCATTGGCCATATCCTAGTTCTATGTATGGTTCAACTTCACTCCAAAAGGCACAGAAAATATATCCTGACTGTATTCCCAGGAAAAAGAGTACATTGGGTTTTATGCACATAGATTAATCTCTAGCAAAATCTAACATTTTGCTTACCAAATATGTATTTTACTCCCACTCTCTTATTTAGAATATATTTAACCACTTGCCAATGAAGAAAAACCACAATTTCATCCAATTCCTACATATAATTTACATTCAAGGATTTCTAGAGGATATACAGTCTTCTCTTTCAGGTGGCAACATGGATCCTTGTGGTTGGCCAACATAAGAACTAGAAACTTTTCTTCACACCACCACTCCTAAACAATCAAATAACAGTAATGAGGCAGGGAGAGATAACTATAGAGAAATTAATGTAATGGAAGAGTAAAAACTAAATTAGAGCAGTAAAGGTCACTAGCAATTCTTAAATCTTGCTGTCATGTATGAGTTTCATTTTAGGCTCTGATTCTACTCTCTGGAAGGAACTGCTGTGTCTATTTTTCTCTGTTGCTCTTGATTCTGCTCATTTGGAGGTTGCTACTCATGTACTGGCTTCTCTGGCTATATCTGAAATGAACATAGGCCAGTAGCCTCTCATTACTTATTGGGCAGCCTCCACATGCTACTCCACAATTGCTTAAGATGAACCGAAGAGTCACAGAATGTTTTAGACCAGTCTTATACTCTCCTTGACAATATGATTCTCTCCAAATTGAAGTCTTAAAAACAAAAACAAAAACAGCAAAACAAAAACAACAAAAAAACTAATCTGATTTTTGCTGCAGGGTATAAATAAGTTTTAGTGTGCCTCTACCACTCAAAAACTTCTTCAAGCTTATCTCTTTTAGTTCTAGAAATGTCAAAATTTCCAAACTTTTATGCCCCAAACTGTTGGTCTTCTTCTATTCCCTTTCTTTTAAGTGACCAATTTTTCCTGAATTTATATATATTTTGTAATGCTTTATGAATGGCAGTCCGTAGTAACCAGTGCACAAATCCTTATGTTGATTAGTTTTCAAACGTTTAAAAAATTCTAGAAAACCCTGTTGATTTTCAGTGTAATTTAATTTTCCTCAGAAAAAAAAATCTTTATTTCAAAGCTTTTAAATGTTTGAGACTTACTTTATGACCTAGAATATGTTATATTTTTGGAATGTGGACCATATTTACTCAAGAAAAGTGGTTTGGTAGTTGTGTTTAAAAGTATAAATTATGGGCTTCCCTGGTGGCGCAGTGGTTGAGAGTCCGCCTGCCGATGCAGGGGACACGGGTTCGTGCCCCAGTCCGGGAAGAGCCCACATGCCGC
>NW_021703510.1:0-1348 GCF_005190385.1 Monodon monoceros | reverse complement strand
TAACCCTAACCCTAACACTAACCCTAACCCTAACCCTTACCCGAAGCCTTACCCTAACCCGTCCCCTAATCCTAACACCTACGCTAACACTAACCCATACCCTAACACATATTCTCACCCTAAACAGTTGTCGTACCCTAAACTCTACCTTAAACCGTCCCCGTCCCGTAACCCTAACCCTAACCCTAACCATAACCCTAAACCTTACCCGAAGCCTTACCCTAACCCGTCCCCTAATCTTAACCCGTACGCTAACACTAACCCGTACCCTAACACGTACGCTCACACTAAACATTTGTCATAACCTAACTTGTACCCTAAAACGTCCCCGTCCCCTAACCCTAACCATAACCCTTACCCAAGCCTTACCCTTAACCGTTACCTAATCCTAACCCGTACACTAACACTAACCCGTGCCCTAACGTGTACGCTCACCCTAAACCATTGTCGTACCTTAACCTGAACCCTAAACCGTCCCCGTCCCCTAACCCTAACCCTAAACCTAACACTTACCCGAATTCTTACCCTAACACTTACCCTAATCCTAACCCGTACGTTAACACTAACCCGTACCCTAATACGTACGCTCACCAAAAACCGTTGTCGTACCTTAACCTGTACCCTAAACCGTCCCCATCCCCTAACCCTAACCCTAACCCTACCCCTAACCCTAAACCTTACCCGAAGCCTTACCCTAACACGTCCCCTAATCCTAACCCGTACGCTAACACTTACCCGTACCCTAACACGTACGCTCACCCTAAATCGTTATCGTACCCTAACCTGTACCCTAAAGTGTCCCCATCCCCATCCCTAACCCTAACCCTAACCCTAACCCTTACCCGAAGCCTTACCCTAACCGTCCCCTAATCCTAACCCGTACGCTGACACTAACCCGTACCCTAACACGTACGTTCAACCTAAACTTTTGTCGTACCATAAGCTGTACCCTAAACCGTCCCTGTCCCCGTCCCCTAACCCTAACCTTAACCCTACCCTTATCCGAAGCCTTACACTAACCCGTCCGCTAATCCTAACCCGTACGCTAACACTAACCCGTACCCTAACACGTACACTTACCCTAAACCATTGTCGTACCCTAACCTGTTCCCAAAACCGTCCCCGTACCCTAACCCAAACCCTAACCCTAACCCAACACTTAACCGAAGCCTTACCCTAACCCGTCCCCTAATCCTAACCCGTACACTAACACTAACACGCACCCTAATACATACGGTCACCCTAAACCGTTGTCGTACCCTAAACTGTACCCTAAACCGTCCCCGTCCCCTAACCCTAACCCTAACCCTAACCCTAACCCTTACCCGAAGCCTTACCCTAACCCATT
>NW_021703509.1:0-1055 GCF_005190385.1 Monodon monoceros | reverse complement strand
GGGTAAGGTTTAGGGTTAGGGGATGGGGACGGTTTAGGTTACAGGTTAGGGTACGACAACGGTTTAGGGTGAGCGTACGTGTTAGGGTACGGGTTAGTGTTAGGGTACGTGTTAGGATTGGGGGACAGGTTAGTGTTAGGCTTCGGGTAAGGGTTAGGGTTAGGGTTAGGGGATGGGTACGGTTTAGGGTACAGATTAGGGTATGACAACTGTTTAGGGTGAGCATACGTGTTAGGGTACTGTTTAGTGTTAGCGTAAGGGTTAGGATTAGGGGACGGGTTTAGGGTGAGCGTACGCGTTAGGGCACGGGTTAGTGTTAGCGTATGGGTTAGGATTAGGGGACAGGTTAGGGTAAGGGTTAGGGTTAGGTTTAGGGTTAGGAGACGGGGACGGTTTAGTGTAGAGGTTAGGGTACGACAACGGTTTAGGGTGAGCGTACGTGTTAGGGTACGGGTTAGTGTTAGCGTACCGGTTAGGATTAGGGCACGCTTTAGTGTAAGGCTTCGGGTACAGGTTAGGGTTAGTATTAGCGTTAGGCTTAGGGGACGGGGACGGTTTAGGGTACAGGTTATGGTACGACAACGGTTTAGGGTGAGCGTACATGTTAGTTTACGGGTTAGTGTTAGCGTACGGGTTAGGATTAGAGGACGGGTTAGGTTAAGGCTACGGGTAAGGGTTAGGGTTAGGGTTAGGTTTAGGGGAAAGGGGACGGTTTAGGGTACAGGTTAGGGTACGACAACGGTTTAGGGTGAGCATACGTGTTAGGGCATGGGTTAGATGTAGCGTACGGGTTAGGATTAGGGGACGGGTTAGGGTAAGGCTTCGCGTAAGGGTAAGGGTTAGTGTTAGGGTTAGGATTAGGGTTAGGGTTACGGGACGGGGACGGTTTAGGTTAAATTTAGGGTACGACAACGGTTTAGGGTGAGTGTACGTGTTATGGCACGGGTTAGTGTTAGCGTACAGGTTAGGATTAGGGGACGGGTTAGGGTAAGGTTTAGGGTAAGGGTTAGGTTTAGGGTTAGGGTTAGGGGACGGGGATGGGGACGGTTTAGGGT
>NW_021703508.1:0-2550 GCF_005190385.1 Monodon monoceros | reverse complement strand
AAAGAAATGTGAGGCAGGCACTTGCCTTCCAGAGGAACAGGTGCCAGTGCGTGCCAGATTCCTCACCAAATGTCTTCTCGTTCACTTCACTTTACTTTAAAGTCTTCTTTTTAACATAAAGGTGGTTAAAAACACAGGCGCAGAGTACCAAATTCCAGCCATCATGGAGGAGTGTGAAGCAAAAGTGCCCTCTCTCCTTCCACACCACTGCCACCCCAGACCCCTCTCCCAAACCACTGCTGACCGTGGCTCGCGGGGCTTTTTCTGTGTATAAAACGTTATCGATGTCTCTGTGCTTGAGAGCGTGCTGTAGAGCTTATCAGTCTTACCTCCTTGGCCGGTAGAGAGGGGAGCGGAGGAAGACTGGCTGCTCCCCGGGTTCCCGCAGACCCCCTCCCTCCCAGCTCACTCCCTTCGTCCCATCCCTGTCCCCACAGCTCTGGGGGCAGCGTGGCTCTCCTGGCGGCTCCACGGTGGGGAGGGGAGAGGGATGGTCGTTTCCTAGCAGCTTCGCTCAAACTCAGAGGTGGTGGGTGAGAGAGGGAAGGAGGCCTGCTGGCTGGCTGACTCCAGGCTTCTCTTGCAGACAGGACTCCCCAGGGGACCTTCGGGATTGAGTTTTCTGTTTTTGCTCACCTGTGCCCGGCCCTGGGGACAGGGACAGGAGTCAGCTGTGGTGCCAGCCTGGGGTGGAGTGGTGCGTGCATGTCTCTTCCTGGGGCTCTCTTGGGCTGGGCAGGCCGCCGTGCAGAGGCCCTGGAGCCCGGCCCTCAGGGAGTGTTTGCCTGGGCTCAGAAAGCTCCTAAGATTCCAGGGTTCTTTCTCAGCCCTAGAACCTCATGTGGAGGGGCCTGAAGTACCTCCCTCTCAGCAAGTGAGAACGTAGACAGGAAAGAACTCGGGAAACCTGTGACATGCAAACATGGGCGCTGTTGTCGTGCGGAGTCTAGCGTTTTCCCCAGGGGAGGCCTGTGTGGATTAGGACGCAGCCTGTGAGGACGGACCCTGGGTGGGGCGGGGGAGGGCAAGAGTGCTGGCCCCGCCTGTCACTGCTCTGGAGACCTCAAGCAAGGAGCTTGGTCACCCGTAAAACGGGGTGAGGAGCCCTGCCCGCCCCACAGGGCTCTGCCGGGGTCTGCCTGACAGCCCCTCAGCTTTGGGACCAGCGGAGCCCTGGCCAGTGTGAGGGGTGACGAGGGTGTTGATGGTGACGAGGCCAGGGACAAGAGGAACGAACACTGAGGATTCACTTTGTGACAGGCACGTGCCGAGCGCCTCACATACCGCCACCAAGTCCAGGCCTCTGTTACCTCCCACCAGGACCTGAGGCCGACCCCTAGGCTGGTCTCCACCTCTGACCTCGCTCCCCTTCAGTCTGCCGTCCTCCAGCGCAGTCTTTAAACAGTACACCCCCCGGGTGCCTCGCCCTTCCCCTGGCCCCGCGTGGGCAGCTCCTGCCTGCCTTGCTGATCTTACCTCCCGCCTCGTACCCGCCCTGCACCCCTGCAGGCCCCCAGTCCCGGATCTTTGCTGTTGTTCCCTCTCCCTGGGTCACTCTTTGCCCAGATGTCTGTGACCTGCCTCCACTTCATCCAGCCACGCTGTCAAACCCAGCCTCCTCCTCCCCTCTAGCCTGGACCCTCCCCTCCTGTGAGTTCCCTCTTAGTACTTGAGTTCCCCTGATACGATCGTACACATTTGTGTGATTCTCCCACGCTAGGATGTAGGCCTCAGGGGAGCAGGGCATTGCTGTCCTGTTCCCCAGTGTGTCTCCAGCCCTTAGAACAGGGCCTGACACAAGGTTGGTGAATGAACAAATCAACACGTTTCATTTAATCTTACTCCGTGACCTAGGTGCTTTGCTATTTGCCTTTTATAGATGAGGAAGATAAGCTCAGAGAGGTGGACTGACTAGCTCACGGTCACACAGCTGCAGCAAGAGACTTGGGCTTGTTGAAACTCCCGGCCCGGAAGCCTCAAGCCCCCAGCCCTGGCTCCTGTTTGGGACTGTTGCCCAGTGTGTGTAGCCCAGAGCCCTGTCTTAGCCAGTAGAAGCTCCCACCTCCTCAGAATCTAGTCAGGCGTGCCCGCAGGAGAGGACAGAATTGTGAGGGGCCAAAAAGGGGGCGTATGGGAAGACCCTGGGAAGAGATGAGGGGTGGAGCCGAGGAGGGAGTGAGAAAAGGAACTGGAGGGTCTGAGAGGGCCCGGGGGCAGGTCGGGGACTTCAGTGCAGGTCAGGACAGGGCGCCCCAGCCAGGGAGTCCCTGAGGAGAGCGCCGTGGGGCACCACAGCTCCCAGGACCAGTGTGTGGCCCAAGTCCAGGCTCCCTGTGCTGGCTCTGGTTCCTGGCATGATCTCTGCTTCCAAGAGGAGCTCAGGCCTGGCCCGGCTTCCCAGGGTGGAGAAACACACGGTGAGACAGAGACAGAGAGAGAGAGAGAGAGAGAGAGAGAGTGAGAGAGAGAGAGAGAGAGAGAGAGAGAGAGAGAGAGAGAGAGAGTGTGTGTGTGTGTGTGTGTGTGTGTGTGTGTGTGTGTGTGTGTGTG
>NW_021703507.1:128655-133134 GCF_005190385.1 Monodon monoceros | reverse complement strand
AAACAGAATCCACAGCACATTAAAAGGATCATAGACTATGATCAAGTGGGGTTTATCCCAGGAATGCAAGGATTCTTCAATATATGCAAATCAATCAACGTGATACACCATATTAACAAACTGAAGGAGAAAAACCATATGATCATCTTAATAGACGCGGAGAACACTTTTGACAAAATTCAACACCCATTTATGATAAAAACCCTCCAGAAAGTAGGCATAGAGGGAACTTTCCTCAACATAATAAAGGCCATATATGACAAACCCAAAGCCAACCTATCCTCAATGGTGAAAAACTGAAAGCATTTTCACTAAGATCAGGAACAAGACAAGGTTGCCCACTCTCATCACTATTATTCAACATAGTTTCGGAAGTTTTAGCCCCAGCAATCAGAGAAGAAAAAGAAATAAAAGGAATCCAAATTGGAAAGAAGAAGTAAACCTGTCACTGTTTGCAGATGACATGATACTATACATAGAGAATCCTAAAGATGCTACAAGCAATCTACTAGAGCTAATCAATGAATTTGGTAAAGTAGCAGGATACAACTTTAATGCACAGAAATCTCTTGCATTCCTATACACTAATGATGAAAAATCTGAAAGTGAAATTAAGAAAACACATTTACCACTGCAACAAAAAGAGAGTGGCATGGAATTTAAGACACCATTGTAAAGCAATTATACTCCAATAAAGATATAAAAAACAAAAAAAAAGAAATACACAGGACCATTAAAGATGGCAGTGAACAATTACATGCCAACAGACTGGACAACCTAGCAGAAGTGGATAAAGTCCTAGAAACATACAACCTTCCAGGACTGAATCATGAAGAAATAGAAAACCTGGAGATACCAACTACTAGTAAGGAGACTGAATCAGTAATCAGAAATCTCACTCTATCGGTTTGTCACAGCTTACCCTTCCGCCTCCCCATATGCTCAAGTCCATTCTCTAGTAGGTCTGTGTCTCTATTGCTGTCTTACCCCTATGTTCTTCACCACATTTTTTCACTTAAATTCCATATATATATGTTATGTTTGGTAGTGCATACATTTTTTTAATTATTATTTTTTTACAACTTTATCTGAGTATAATTGGTTTACAATGGTGTGTTAGTTTCTGCTTTATAACAAAGTGAATCAGTTGTACATACACATATGTTCCCATATCTCTTCCCTCTTGCGTCTCCCTCCCTCCCACCCTCCCTATCCCACCCCTCCAGGCCGTCACAAATCACCGAGTTGATCTCCCTGTGCTATGCGGCTGCTTCCCACTAGCTATCTACCTTACGTTTGTCCCAGACGTTGGCCCATCAGCATCAAAGTCAGACCTAATATGGGTCCCACTCCAGCATCTCAAATCTACATTTCGAATTAAGTGCGTTTCTGCTTGACAACACCTACTACCGTGGCAACTGCCACTTTCACCCAGAGTGGGCTGACCCTGCAAAGCAGCCCCAGATAATTCTTAACTTAAACTCCGGGTTTTTGTTCTGTTTTGTTTTGTTTCTAGAAGTCGTACCTAAAGAATGCCTAAAATGTTCTCTCCTGATAGACAGTTTTTTTCCCCCTAAGTGAAATTACAGTTGCAAAGCAAAAACAAGCTAGATATGGTGGCATCAGTTCTGTTTTTTATATTTTAAGTTTCACCAAATATCTCAACAGTCTTAATGCATTCAAAATATTTGAAATAAAAAATTATACATTTAAAGAGGTTTAGAGCTGAGCAACAAATGGGTAACATATTACTTAAAATGTATATCATCAAAGATCAGTTTTCCTAATGCAAAAAAGAATCATGCAAGTAAACATGAGGAAACATAAATAGAACAACACGGAAAAATAGGCAAATATTATGAGCAGACAGTTTCTATAGAAAAAGGTATAAAGAAGTCGGGTTTATCATAAATAGTATTAAATAGCAAAAAAGATTTTTTTTTACATCTTTATTAGAGTATAATTGCTTTACAATGCTGTGTTAGTTTCTGTTTTATAAAAAACTGAATCAGTTATACATATACATATGTTCCCATATCTCTTCCCTCTTGCATCTCCCTCCCTCCCACCCTCCCTATCCCACCCCTCCAGGCAGTCACAAAGCACCGAGGTGATCTCCTTGTGCTATGCGGCTGCTTCCACTAGCTGTCTACCTTACATTTGGTAGTGTATATATGTCCATGCCTCTCTCTCATTTTGTCACAGCTTACCCTTCCCCCTCCCCATATCCTCAAGTCCATTCTCTAGTAGGTCTGTGTCTTTATTCCTGTCTTACCCCTAGGTTCTTCATCACATTTTTTTCTTAAATTCCATATATATGTGTTAGCATATGGTATTTGTCTTTCTCTTTCTGACTTACTTCTCTCTGTATAACAGACTCTAGGTCCATCCACCTCATTACAAATAGCTCAATTTCATTTCTTTTTATGGCTCAGTAATAATCCATTGTATATATGTGCCACATCTTCTTTATCCATTCATCCGATGATGGACACTTAGGTTGTTTCCATCTCCTGGCTGTTGTAAATAGAGCTGCAATGAACTTTTTGGTACATGACTCTTTTTGTTATGGTTTTCTCAGGGTATATGCCCAGTAGTGGGATTGCTGGGTCATATGGTAGTTCTATTTGTAGTTTTTTAAGGAACCTCCATACTGTTCTCCATAGTGGCTGCACCAATTCACATTCCCACCAGCAGTGCAAGAGTGTTCCCTTTTCTCTACACCCGCTCCAGCATTTATTGTTTCTACATATTTTGATGATTGTCATTCTGACTGGTGTGAGATGATATCTAATTGTAGTTTTGATTTGCATTTCTCGAATGATTAATGATGTTGAGCATTCTTTCATGTGTTTGTTGGCAGTCTGTATATCTTCTTTGGAGAAATGTCTATTTAGGTCTTCTGCCCATTTTTGGATTGGGTTGTTTGTTTTTTTTGTTGTTGAGCTGCATGAGCTGCTTGTAAATTTTGGAGATGAGTCCTTTGTCAGTTGCTTCATTTGCAAATCTTTTCTCCCATTCTAAGGGTTGTCTTTTGGTCTTGTTTATGGTTTCCTTTGCTGTGCAAAAGCTTTGAAGTTTCATTAGGTCCCATTTGTTTGTTTTTATTTCCATTTCTCTAGGAGGTGGGTCAAAAAGGATCTTGCTGTGATTTATGTCATAGAGTGTTCTGCCTATGTTTTCCTCTAAGAGTTTGATAGTTTCTGGCCTTACACTTAGGTCTTTAATCCATTTTGAGCTTATTTTTGTGTATGGCATTAAGGAGATATCTAATCTCATACTTTCATATGTATCTGTCCAGTTTCCCCAGCACAACTTATTGAAGAGGCTGTCCTTTCTCCACTGTACATTCCTGCCTCATTTATCAAAGACAAGGTGACCAAATGTGCGTGGGTTTATCTCTGGGCTTTCTATCCATTCCGTTGATCAATCTTTCTGTTTTTGTGCCAGTACCATACTGTCTTGATTACTGTAGCTTTGTAGTATAGTCTGAAGTCAGGGAGCCTGATTCCTCCAGCTCCATTTTTCATTCTCAAGATTCCTTTGGCTATCGGGGTCTTTTGTGTTTCCATACAAATTGTGAAATTTTTTGTTCTAGTTCTGTGAAAAATGCCAGTGGTAGTTTGATAGGGATTGCATTGAATCTGTAGATTGTTTTGGGTAGTAGAGTCATTTTCACAATGTTGATTCTTCCAGTCCAAAAACATGGTATATCTCTCCATCTGTTTGTATCATCTTTAATTTCTGTCATCGGTGTCTTATAATTTTCTGCATACAGGTCTTTTGTCTCCTTAGGTAGGTTTATTCCTAGATACTTTATTCTTTTTGTTGCAGTGGTAAATGGGGGTGTTTTCTTGATTTCACTTTCAGGCTTTCAGATTTTTCATCATTAGTGTATACGAATGCCAGAGATTTCTGTGCATTAATTTTGTATACTGCTACTTTACCAAATTCATTGATTAGCTCTAGTAGTTTTCTGGTAGCATCTTTAGGATTCTCTATGTATAGTATCATGTCATCTGCAAACAGTGACAGCTTTACTTCTTCTTTTCCGATTTGGATTCCTTTTATTTCCCTTTCTTCTCTGATTGCTCTGGCTAAAACTTGCAAAACTATGTTGAAGAAGAGTGGTGAGAGTGGGCAACCTTGTCTTGTTCCTGATCTTAGTGGAAATGCTTTCAGTTGTTCACCATTGAGGACGATGTTGGCTGTGGGTTTGTCATATATGGCCTTTATTATGTTGAGGAAAGTTCCCTCTTTGCCTACTTTCTGGAGGCTTTTTATCATAAATGGGTGTTGAATTTGGTCAGAAACTTTCTCTGCGTCTATTGAGATGACCATATGGTTTTTCTCCTTCAGTTTGTTAATATGGTGTATTACATTGATTGATTTGCATATATTGAAGAATCCTTGCATTCCTGGGATAAACCCAACTTGATCATAGTCTATGATCCTTTTAATGTGCTGTGGATTCTGTTT
>NW_021703507.1:122087-128555 GCF_005190385.1 Monodon monoceros | reverse complement strand
ATGGCTTTGGTAGTATGGATATTTTAACAATATGAATCCTTCCAACACATAAAACAGGATCTTTTCATTATTTGTGTTTGATTTCATTTCTTTCATCAGTTTTTGCATCAGCTTTTTATAAATAGTTTTAAGTATTCAAACGGTTCACCTCCTTGTTTATTTCTAGGTATTTATTCTTTTATATGTTATTATAAATAGGATTGTTTTCTTAAATTCATTTTTAAATAATTTGTTGTAAGAAATTATGTAACATAATGTAACAATTTTTGTAAGGTTGTTTAAATCATAGAAGTTTGCTGAATTTTTTTATTAGTTCTAAAAGGTGTTTTTCTCCCCCTTGAAGTTCTTAGACTTTCTACATATCTTATATAAAATATATAAGCAGCAGGGATACAGCACAGGGAATTAGAGTCACTATCTTGTAATAAATTTTACTGGAAGTATAATATGTACAAATACTGAATTAATATGCTGTATAACTGAAACTAATGTAATATTTGTAAATCAGCTCTAGAGGTGGGCCTGAAGCCTGTGTATGAGGTGCGGGGACCAATGCCTGGGTGGATAAAATCAAGACTGGAGCCTTGGTCCCAGAGTGTGAGCTTGTCACCAAGGTCCCCTTGGTCAGGCCTAGTGTGGGGTCTTTGGCAAATTTGGATGCTTACGTTGCTTTCTCATTCCCCCACAAGAGAACTTCTGGGCCAAGAGGATCTCTCTTGACACTGTACTGTATGGACTTGGAGGAGGACTGATGTAGGTAAAGTGACATAGTTCTTACTCTCCACTTTAATGCTTCTTTTTTCAGTTCTGTGTTCCACCTGGTTGCTGTAATCTATGACCTGGATCAGAGAGCTCGCATGAAGGTATTTTTGTCCATATATGATTGTCAAATTAATGTTTCTGTGGGGGGACGAAAATTGGAACACTGTCATATTGCTCATCCCTCCAATTTTTTTTCTACTTTAATTATGACTTTTGTCTCTAATTATAAATGGAGTTGAACATTATTGCAAACATTTGAGGTCACTTTTTATGTTCCTTTTATTTTGGTGAAATCTCTGTTCATAGATTCTTCCACTTTTTGTTAAATTTTCATTATTTTCATTCAAATTTTAAGAGTTCTTTATATATATTATACATAGGAATAATATATATAGATATTAAAAATATTTTGTCACATCGTCTCAGTTGTCTTTTAAATTAAAAAAAAAGAAATTCCATACATGCAACATTCAGGTTTTTTGATGTGTAGGTTTATACATCTCATACATGTATTAATTCCTATAATCTCTGCTACCAGCAAAGACAGCTTACAAAAATATCACAATACCCCAGAAAATTCTGCTGTGTTTCTTCTTTGTATTCAGATTCCCTGTTCTCATGTCTACATCCTGAGTTATTCACTCTTTATACATTTTTACCTTTCCTAGAATGTTGTATAAATAAAATCATACAGTATATAACCTCTGAGACTGATTTCTTCATGATTAATCTGAGGTATAGTCACATTGTTGTACATATTAACAGTTCATTCCTTTTTATTACTGAATAGTGTCCTCTTAAGAAAATATACCACAGTTTTTCTTTTATACTTTGAAGGACATTTGAATTGTTTCCAGTTTTTGGTGATTATGAGTACAGTTTACATAAACATTTATGTGCAGCTTTTATGTAAACATAAATTTAATATCTGTGGGATGAATAATTAAAACTGGGAATGCTGAATCAAATCATTAACCTTGCAATTACAAGGAGTAATTGTCAATGTAAATTGTAAAGGTATGATTATGAAACGAGATTAATATGTTACCCTGACTACAGCAATCATTTCACTATGTATGTATATGAAATTATCATATACACCTAAAATATATACAACTCATTTTTTTAAAAAAAGTCAGGGAAAGATTATCTCTGGGGTACAGGATGGGAAGGCAGTTCAAGAGGGGGACAGGAGAGTTTTTAATATCAGGTGACATTTTTCTTAACAAATGTTACCTATTTCTTTAAAGCTGAACCTACATGTTTCCTGTATGCTTTGAATGTGTGATGTATTTTAAAGTAAAGAAGGAAAATTAAAAGGCGAATTTTGGGAGAACCTTCAGGATGGCAGAGGAGCAAGACATGGAGATCACCTTTCTCCCCACAAATACATTAAAAAAAATACAACTAAATGTGGAACAACTCCCACGAAACACCTACTGAACACTGGCAGAAGACCTCATACTTCCCAAAAGGCAAGAAACTCTCCACATACCTCGGTAGGGCAAAAGAAAACAGAAAAAACAGAGACAAAAGAATAGGGATGGGACCTGCACCTCTGGGAGGGAGCTGTGAAGGAGGAAAGTTTCCACACACTAGGAATACCCTTCACTGGTGGAGACAGTGGGGTGGCGGTGGGGAAGCTTCGGAGCCACGGACGAGAGCGCAGCAACAGGGGTTCGGATGGCAAAGTGGAGAGATTCCCGCACAGAGGATCGGTGCCAACCAGCACTCACCAGCCCGAGAGGCTTGTGTGCTCCCCCGCCGGGACGGGCGGGGGCTGGGAGCTGAGGCTTGGGCTTCAGAGATCAGATCCCAGGGAGAGGACTGGGGTTGGCTGTGTGAAGACAGTCTGAAGGGGCTAGTGCGCCACAGCTAGCCGGAAGGGAGTCCGGGAAAAGTATGGACCTGCCTAAGAGCCAGGAGACCATTTTCTCGGGGTGCACGAGGAGAAGGGATTCAGAGCACCACTTAAACGAGCTTCTGAGACAGGCGTGAGACGCGGTTATCAGTGAGGACAGGAGAGAAGGACATGAAACACTAAGGCTGCTGCTGCAGCCACCAAGAATACAGTGTGCAAGCACAGGTCACTATCCACAACTCCTCTCCTGGGAGCCTGTGCAGCCCGCCGCTGTCAGGGTCCCGTGATCCAGGGACAACTTCCCTGGGAGAACACAGGGCACACCTCAGGCTGTCGCAATGTCATGCCGGCCTCTGCCACCCAGCCTCGCCCCACATTCCATACCCCTGTGTAGAGAAATAACTGAGGACATGGAAGGAGACATGACCCATGAGTCACCCCGGCAAGCTGCGTGCGTGCGAAAAAGCCGGAACTGCAAGCAGTCCTGAGTGCTTTGGGTACTGATCCATGAAATGTCCTCAGTATAAGCAGAATAATGGGAACACAAGGAAATGTCCTTGTGCTGCTTTTGCGTTCAAGGACGAAAGCACGGCATGTTCTTAAGAAAGCCCATTGTTTATTGTATAATCAGTAAAAGCATATCTGGCTGCTTTGGTATTTCTGGAATGTTAAGAAAACAAGTCTTAAGATGTAAAGTTAGATAATGCTTAAATAAAAGTCACCACAGCAGGACGAGACGGCGCTGTTATTGCCTGAGAGAGCAGCAGCCCTCTACTGTTGTGTTTCTGCACAATTCATCTCGAGTGATGAGCTTACTTTCAGCCCTGACATAAGAAACTACAACACCCCTGCCTCTCCACGGCCTGAGTGAGCCAGAACCCCTGAATCAGCTGCTCCTTTAACCCCCTCCGGTCTGGGTGAAGAACAGACGCCAGAGGGCGACCTACCTGCAGAGGTGGGACCAAATTCAAAGCTGAACCCTAGGAGCTGTGAGAACAAAAAAGAGAAAGGAAAACTCTTCATACAGCCTCAGGAGCAGTGGATTAAGTCCCCACAATCAACTTGATATACCCTACATCCGTGGAATACCTGAACATACAACAAATCATCCCAAATTTCAGGCGGTGGACTTTGGGAGCAACTATAGACTTGGGGTTTTCTGTATGCAACTGACTAGGTTATGATTTTTATGTTCATCTTAGTTTAGTTTCTAGCACTTGTTATCATAGGTAGATTTGTTTATTGGTTTTGTTACTCTCTTTTTTTAATTACTGTTTATATTATAATAATATATATTTTAAATTTTTTATGTTTAAAACTTTTTTATTTTAATAACTTTATTTTATTTTATTTTTTCTTTCTTTGTTTTCTTTCTCCATTTTCTACTGAGCCATGTGGCTAACAGGGTCTTGGTGCTCCAGCCAGGTGTCTAGCCTGAGGCTCTGAGGTGAGAGAGCCATGTACAGGATACTGGATCACCAGAGACCTCCCAGCCTCAAGTAATATCAATCTGTGAGAGCTCTCCCATAGATCTCTATCTTAACTCTAAGACCCAGCCCCATTCAACGACCAGCATGCTCCAGAACTGGACACCCCATGCCAAATGAGTAGCAAGAGAGGAACACAGCCACCCATTAGCAGAGAGGCTGCCTAAAACCATAAGTTCACAGACACCCCAAACCACACCATCAGACACGGTCCTGACTGCCAAGAACACAAGATGCAGCCTCATCCACCAGAACATAGGCATCACTCCCCTCCACCAGGAAACCTACACAACCCATTGAATAACCTTACCCACCGGCGGCAGACACCAAAAACAATGGGAGTTAAAAACCTGCAGCCTGCAAAAAGGAGATCCCAAACACTGTAATTTAAACAAAATGAGAAGACAGAAATATGTTGCAGTTGAAGGAGCAAGATAAAAACACACCACACCAAAAAAATGAAGAGAAAATAGGCAGTCTACATGAAAAAGAATTCAGAGTAATGAGAGGAAAGATGATCCAAAATCTTGGAAATAGAATGGAGTAAATACAAGAAAGTTTTAACAAAGACATAGAAGAAATAAAGAGCAAACAAACAATGATGAACAATGCAATAAATGAAATTTAATAATCTCTAGAAGGAATCAGTAGCAGAATCACTGAGGCAGAAGAACAGATAAGTGACCTGGAAGATAAAATATTAAGAATAACTACCACAGATAAAAATAAAGAAAAAAGAATGAAAAGAATTGAGGACTGTCTTAGAGACCTCTGAGACAACATTAAATGCAAAAACATTCGAATTATAGGGGTCTCAGAAAAGAAGAGAAAAAGAAGGGGAGACTGAGAAGGTATTTGAAGAGATTATAGTTCAAAACTTCCCTAATATGGGAAAAGAAATAGTCAATCAACTTCAGAAAGTGCAGAGAGTCCATTACAGGATAAATTCAAAGAGAAACACACCAAGACACATATTAATCAAACTATCAAAAATTAAATTCAAAGAAAAAGTATTAGAAGCAGCAAGGGAATAGCAACAAATAATATGCAAGGGAATCCCCATAAGGATAATAGCTGATCTTTCAGCAGAAACTCTGCAAGCCAGAAGGAAGTGGCAGGACATATTTAAAGTGATGAAAGTTAAAAACCTACAACCAAGATTACTCTACCCAAAAAGGATCTCATTAAGATTCAATGAAGAAATTAAAACCTTTACAGAGAAGCAAAAGCTGAGCAAATTCAGCACCACCAAGCCAGCTTTACAACAAATGCTAAAGGAACTTGTCTAGGCAGAAAACACAAGAGAAGGAAAAGACCTACAATGACAAACCCAAAACAATTAAGAAAATACTAATAGGAACATACATATTGATAATTACCTCAAGTGTAAATGGATTAAATGCTACAACAAAAAGACACAGACTGGCTGAATGGATACAAAAATAAGACGCATATATATGCTGTCTACAAGAGATCCACTTCAGACCTAGGGACACATACAGACTGAAAGTGAGGGAATGGAAAAATATAGCCCATGCAAATGGAAATCAAAAGAAAGCTGGAGTAGCAATTCTCTCAGCAGACAAAATAGACTTTAACATAAAGACTACTATAAGAGACAAAGAAGGACACTACATAATGATCAAGGGATTAATCCAAGAAGAAGATATAACAATTGTAAATATTTAGGCACCCAGCATAGGAGCACATCAATATATAAGACAAATGCTAACAACAATAAAAGGGGAAATTGGCAGTAACACAATCGTAGTAGGAGACGGTAACACCCCACTTCACCAATGGATACATCATCCAAACTGAAAATAAATAAGGAAACACAAGCTTTAAATGATACATTAAACAAGATGGACTTAGTTGATATTTATAGGATATACAATCAAAAAAAAGAGAATGCAATTTCTTTTCAACTGCTCGTGGAATAGTCTCCAGGATAGATCATATCTTGGGTCATAAATCAAGCGTTTAAGAAAATTGTAATTATATCAAGGATCTTTTCCCATCACAACGTTATAAGACTAGACATCATTGCAGGAAAAGAAATACAAATCATGGAGGCTAAACAATACGCTACTAAATAACCAAGAGATCACTGAAGAAGTCAAAGAGGAAATCAAAAAATACCTAGAGACAAATCACAATAAAACACGATGACCCAAAACCTATGGGACACAGCAAAAGCAGTTCCAAGAGGGAAGTTTATTACAATACAATCATCCCTCCAGAAACAAGAAACATCTCAAATAAACAACCTAACCTTACACCTAAAGCAATTAGAGAAAGAAGGACAAAAACAAAGTTAGCAGAATTAAAGAAATCATAAATATCAGATCAGAAATA
>NW_021703507.1:97912-121987 GCF_005190385.1 Monodon monoceros | reverse complement strand
GTATTTCTGCAGTGTCAGTTTTTACTTCTCCTTTTTCATTTCCTGTTCTATTGATTTGAGTCCTCTCCCTTTTTTTCTTGATGTTTCTGGCTAGTGGTTTATGAATTTTGCTTAACTTCTCAAAGAAGCTGCTTTTTGTTTTAATGATCTTTGCTATCGTTTCCTTCATTTCTTTTTTATTTATTTCTGATCTGATTTTTATGATTTCTTTCCTGTGCTAACTTTGGGGTTATTTTATTCTTGTTTCTCCAATTGCTTGAGGTGCAAGTTTAGGTTGTTTATTCCAGATGTTTCCTGTTTCTTAAGTTAGGATCGTATTGCTATAAACTTCCCTGTTAGAACTGCTTTTACTGCATTCCATAGGTTTTGGATCATCGTGTCTCCATTGTCATTTGTTTCTAGGTATTTTTTGATTTCCTCTTTGATTTCTTCAGTGATCACTTCGTTATTAAGTAGTGTATTGTTTAGCTTCCATGTGTTTGTATTTTTTACAGATCTTTTCCTGTAATTTATATCTAGTCTTATAGCATTGTGGTCGGATAAGATAATTGATATAAGTTCAATTTTCTTAAATTTACCAAGGCTTGTTTTGTGACCCAACATATGATCTTTCCTGGAGAATATTCCATGAGGACTTGAGAAAAATGTGTATTCTGTTCTTTTTGGATGGAATGTCCTATAAATATCAATTAAGACCATCTTGTTTAATGTATCATTTAAAGCTTGTGTTTCCTTATTTATTTTCATTTTGGATGATCTGTCCATTGGTGAAAGTGGGGTGTTAAAGTACCCTACTATGAATGTGTTACTGTCAGTTTCCCCTTTTATGGCTGGTAGTATTTGCCTTATGTGTTGAGGTGCTCCTATGTTGGGTGCATAAACATTTACAATTGTTATATCTTCTTCTTGGATCAATCCCTTGATCATTATGTAGTGTCCTTCTTTGTCTTTTCTAATAGTCTTTATTTTAAACTCTATTTTGTCTGACATGAGAATTTCTACTCTAGCTTCCTTTGGTTTTACATTTGCATGGAATATCTTTTTCCATTCCCTTCCTTTCAGTCTGTATATGTCTGTAGGTCTGAAGTGGGCCTCTTGTAGACAGCATATATATGGGTCTTGTTTTTGTATCCCTTCAGCCAATCTGTGTCTTTTGGTGGGAGCATTTAGTCCATTTACATTTAAGGTAATTATCAATATGTATGTTCCTATTCCCATTCTCTTAATTGTTTTAAGTTTGTTATTGTAGGTCTTTTCCTTCTCTTGTGTTTCTTGCCTAGAGAAGTTCCTTTAGCATTTTTTGTAAAGCTGGTTTGGTGGTGCTGAAGTCTCTCAGCTTTTGCTTGTCTGTAATGGTTTTAATTTGTCCATCAAATCTGAATGAGATCCTTGGTGGGGTGGAGAAATCTTGGTTGTAGGTTTTTCTCCTTCATCATTTTAAATATGTCCTGCCAATCCCTTCTGGCTTGCAGATTTTCTGCTGAAAGATCAGCTGTTAACCTTATGGGGATTCCTTTGTATGTTATTTGTTGCCTTTCCCTTTCTGCTTTTAATATGTTTTCTTTGTATTTAATTTTTGACAGTTTGATTAATATGTGTCTTGGCGTGTTTCTTCTTGGATTTATCCTGTATGGGACTCTCTGTGCTTCCTGGACTTGTTTAACTATTTTCTTCCCCATATTGGGGAAGTTTTCAACTATAATTTCTTCAAATATTTTTTCAGTCTCTTTCTTTTTCTCTTCTTCTTCTGGAACCCCTATAATTCGAATGTTGGTGCATTTAATGTTGTCGCAGAGGTCTCTGAGACTGTCCTCATTTCTTTTCATTCTTTTTTCTTTATTCTGCTCTGCAGTAGTTATTTCCACTATTTTATGTTCCAGGTCACTTATCCCTTCTTCTGCCTCAGTTATTCTGCTATTGATCCCATCTAGAGTATATTTAATTTCATTTATTGTGTTGTTCATCATTGTTTGTTTCATCTTTAGTTCTTCTACATCCTTGTTAAATGTTTCTTGCATTTTCTCTATTCTATTTCCAACATTTTGGATCATCTCTGCTATCATTATTCTGAATTCCTTTTCAGGTAGACTGCCTATTTCCTCTTCATTTGTTAGGTTTGGTGGGTTTTTATCTTGCTCCTTCATCTGCTGTGTATTTTTCTGTCTTCTCATTTTGGTTATCTTACTGTGTTAGGGGTCTCCTTTTTGAAGTCTGCAGGTTCATAGTTCCCGTTGTTTTTGGTGTCTGTCCCCAGTGGCTAAAGTTGGTTCAGTGGGTTGTGTAGGCTTCCTGGTGGAGGGGACTAGTGCCTGTGTTCTGGTGGATGAGGCTGCATCTTGTCTTTCTGGTGGGCAGGTTCACGTCTGGTGGTGTGTTTTTGGCTGTCTGTGGCCATGTTATGATTTTAGACAGCCTCTCTGCTAATGGGTGGGGTAGTGTTCCTGTCTTGCTAGTTGTTTGGCATAGGGTGTCCAGCACTGTAGCTTGCTGGTCGTTGAGTGAAGCTGGGTGTTGGTGTTGAGATGGAGATCTCTGGGAGCTTTTCGCTGTTTGATATTATGTGGAGCTGGGAGATCTCTTCTGTACCAGTGTCCTGAAGTTGGCTCTCCCACCTCAGAGGCACAGTACTGAATCCTGGCTGCAGCACCAAGAGAAAGAAAGAAAGAGGGAGAGGGAGAGGGAAAGAAAGGAAGAAAGAGGTTAAAATAAAAGATACAGTAAAATAAAGTTATTAAAATAAAAAATAATTATTAAGAAAAAAAGAATTTTTAAGAAAATAAAAAACAACGGACGGATACAACCCTAAGCAAATGGTGGAAGCAAATCTGTACAGACAAAATCTCACACAGAAGCATACACATACACACTCACAAAAAGAGGAAAACGGGAAAAAATCATAAATCTTGCTCTCAAAGTCCACCTCCTTAATTTGGGATGATTCGTTGTCTATTCATGTATTCCACAGATGCAGGGTACATCAAGTTGATTGTGGAGCTTTAATCCGCTGCTTCTGAGGCTGCTGGAAGAGATTTCCCTTTCTCTTCTTTGTTCGCACAGCTCCCGGGGCTCAGCTTTGAATTTGGCCCCGCTTCTGCGTGTAGGTCGACGTAGGTCGTCTGTTCTTCGCTCAGACAGGACGGGGTTAAAGGAGCAGCTGCTTCAGGGACTCTGACTCACTCAGGCTGGGGGGAGGGAGGGTGCGGATGCGGGGCGAACCTGTGGCGGCAGAGGCCAGTGGGACGTTGCACCAGCCTTAGGCGTGCCATGTGTTCTCCCGGGGAAGTTGTCCCTGGATCCCGGGACCCTGGCAGTGGCGGGCTGCACAGGCTCCCGGGAAGGGAGGTGTGGATAGTGACCTGTGCTCTCACACAGGTTTCTTGGTGGCGGCAGCAGCAGCCTTAGCGTCTCATGCCCGTTTCTGGGGTACGTGCTTTTAGCCGCGGCTCGCGTCTGTCTCTGGAGCTCCTTTAAGCAGCGCTCTGAATCCCCTCTCCTCACGCACCAGGAAACAAAGAGGGAAGAAAAAATCTCTTGCCTCTTCGGCAGGTCCAGACTTTTCCCGGTCTCCCTCCCGGCTAGCTGTGGTGCACTAACCCCTTCAGGCTGTATTCACACAGCCAACCCCAGTCCTCTCCCGGTGCCCTGACCGAAGCCCGAGCCTCAACTCCTAGCCCCGCCCACCCCGGCGGGTGAGCAGACAAGCCTCTCGGGCTGGTGAGTGCCGGTCGGCACTGATCCTCTGTTCGTGAATCTCTCCGCTTTGCCCCCTACACCCCTGTTGCTGTGCTGTCCTCCGCGGCCTCGAAGCTCTCCCCCTCCGCCACCCGCAGTCTCCGCCCGCGAAGGGGCTTCCATGTGTGTTGAAGCCTTTCCTCCTTCACGGCTCCCTCCCACTGGTGCAGGTCCCATCCCTATCCTTTTGTCTCTGTTTTTTCTTTTTTTCTTTTGCCCTACCCATGTACGTGGGGACTTTCTTGCCTTTTGGGAGGTCTGAAGTCTTCTGCCAGCGTTCAGTAGGTGTTCTGTAGGAGTTGTTCCACGTGTAGATGTATTTCTGGTGTATCTGTGGGGAGGATGGTGATCTCTGTGTCTTACTCTTCCGCCATCTTCCCGATCGCCCCCGGTCTGTGTATCTCTGTGGTATCAGTTGTAATGTCTCCTCTTTCATTTATAATTCTGAGTCCTCTCTTTTTTTATTGGCTAATCTGGCTAAAGCCTTGTCAGTTTTGTTTTTAATAAACCAGTTCTTAGTTTATTGGTGTTTTCTATTGTCTTTTTAGTGTCTCTTTCATTTTTTTGCACCCTGCTGTTGAGTAGACTTCTGTATCTTGGGTTTGTAAAAGAGCCAATGGTACATGGACTTTTATGAAGGTTCCTCATTGTTTCCACTTTCCCCAAACTTAAAGCTTTGTGTTAATCCCATAAATAAGTATGAAGCTAGTCAGAAAAATTATATACTAAACTGTTAGTAGCACTTGGTGTAAAATACAGCCCAGTGGGTTACTGGGTTTTCTCAAATTGCTCTTGCTTTAAAAGAGGTTTCAGTCAGAAATGAAACATGTAGCACTTAGAAACTTTATTTCCATACAAATGTGGAATATTGATTATGCATACTGTTTAAAAATGACACAATACCAAGGATGGAGAAGGACAGTATTTAGGTATGGTAAAAAGGCAAGTGAATGAAGCTATAATTTTTAATTTCATTTCTCTTAATACATCCACAGCTATTGTCACCTAAATAGATCTTTAAAATAAGCATACACAAGTACTGACTTTTATCTACAAATATTTATTGTAACACTTGAATAGAACTACAGGAAGCCCTTGGCACTGATAGAAAATATTGATTCACTGTTACGTTACAAAAATTTATACATAAAATTTAATGCTCTTTACATAAATAATTATTAAACTAATTAAACAAAACTTTCAAAAATTCCTGGTAATGGCCACCAGAATTAGAAAAGTAAAATTAGGCTTTAGACACTGCCTCTTCTAGAACACTGGACTCAAAACAGCATCTCCACTGCTAGAAAAAATATTTGTCATGCAACAGGAAAACAAAACAAGCTATTCTGGAACAACTGTTCTACACAGAAGAGAATGTCTCCCAATTAAAAAAACAATTCTAGATCCAAATAGGCATTTTTTAGGCATTAACACCACCAAGAAAAAGAATCCAAATGAACTATTATACTTGCTGTTCAATTTTAATAGCATCTGATAAAGGTATGCTTCCTTTCATTTTAACACATTTCTGCACATGGATATGTTTTAAAATCCAGGAAACAGCCAAACCACAAGTTAATTCTTAACATGAATATACAAAGTTAACCCTATATTATGCAGCCCCCTTTTAAAAGCACTGATGCCCCCAACAGTTATA
This sequence comes from Monodon monoceros, assembly GCF_005190385.1. Classification (NCBI taxonomy): domain Eukaryota; kingdom Metazoa; phylum Chordata; class Mammalia; order Artiodactyla; family Monodontidae; genus Monodon; species Monodon monoceros. The sequence continues at coordinate 116,598 of NW_021703507.1, read as the reverse complement.
TCATTTCATAAAGAACAACACAAAGTTTACCATCACTAATATTCGATACCTATAGTCAATGTTCTGAAACACAATGATTTAGAAGGCAAGTTTCTTTCAAAGATGGCTTAAAACTCAAGCAGTTGAGTTTTTTTGTTTTTATGGGGTTTTATTTGTTTTTTCTTGTTTGTTTTGCTGAACATTGAACTTTATTATTCCAGGAAACTAAGATTTAGATAAGAAAAAGTGAAATAAATAACAAACCTAATTGAAATTACTTCAGTATTCAAGTCTATAAAAGTAGGAGGTCTGTGGTCTGTTGGTAATTAGGTTTTAGATAGTTGGTATGAAATGTAAACTCACTATTCAGACCACGTAAAAATGGTTTTGAGTGGTGGTCATTTTAATAAGGTAACACTTCTTCATTAAGAAAAACATTTGTGGGGCTTCCCTGGTGGCGCAGTGGTTGAGAGTCGGCCTGCCGATGCAGGGGACACGGGTTCGTGCCCCGGTCCGCGAGGATCCCACATGCCGTGAAGTGGCTGGGCCTGTGGGCCATGGCTGCTGGGCCTGCGCGACCAGAGCCTGTGCTTCGCAACGGGGTGGGCACAACAGTGAGAGGCCTGCATACCGAAAAAAAAAAAAATTTGTGGAACAAAATTCTATGAAGGATTTGGGGTTGCTGGTTGTAACTTAAGTTCTTAGAAATTTAAAGCACTCATTAAGGCAGAGCTGACATTTCTCAAGAAGAATGTGACAAGTGGGTCACTTTATTAAAATGAAATCTATTATAAAATTGATTCTGGAAAGTTTTCAGTTGAAATCCAGCTTCTTCCATGGTAGGTGTAGCAGAATTATTATAATGGGCTCATTTTAATATTCTTGGAAAAAAAAGATTTCTGATTGGATCAGGAAATTGATATGTCCTGCGGGCGGGGAGGTCAGCTATTTTTTTTAAAAAAAGGTCAGTTGTAAGAATCACTTTATCTTTGAGCCCCAGCTTCATAAATGTGAGCTGTCAGAAATGGAACTTCACGTCAATTCCACTTTATTTCCTATTTAGATACATTTATTTGAGAACGGTTGGCCTAAGTGAATCTATGGTCACACCCCCTGATGCTAGTATGGCATGGTCCCTATCAAGGTAGGGGTATGATGTATTCTCACAGCCTATCTTGGTAGGATTGTGAACATGCCACAGATTTTCAAATGGATAAATACTCATTTTGTCAAAGTGTTGCCTTTTAAAATGGCTCCCATGAAACCTCCAATATCTGTTCTAAAGAAAAAGATTTACCTCCTGGAAGGTTTTCCTAGAAAGGTTTCCCAGCAGCTTGAGACAGAAAATGAAGTGTTTGTTTTGACTTCTACATGAGTTTGTTTGGTGGGGTACACATCTGTACTGCAGAGCAGCTTTATGATGATTTGTCAGAGCTGTAAATTCATCAGCTGAGACCCTCTGGCAAATATGCATGTGTAAGAATTGAGTTGTTCTTTTGACCGAGACTAGATATCTTGCAGTTCCTGTTCTTCCTTTGCTTTGATATCCTGGTAAGCCGCATTTTGCTTGCATCCTTTAAGTAAGCCCAGTTAGAAGACAGTATCATGAGGAAGTGGATCTGGAAAAGAAGGGTTAGCATGATGGCTAGTGAGCATGTGAGAAGGCAAAGCGAGCTTCGAGGTAGATTAGACGCTCTGTACTGGAAAAAGGGAGAGGTAGTTATTCCGTATTAATACTCATTATGCTATCAGAGGCATCGGAGACTGAGCACATGCTCTGCCAAGATGCTTCATAGTAAGAGGCTGAGGAAAAGTTAGTACACACACAAACATAATGAACTTGGAAAAAATGGCCAAAGAAATTAGTGTTAAGAAAAGGCAAAAGTGAAATACGACAGGGCACTTTTTACCAGTTTGAGAGTAACTTTAAGGCAGAAATTCAGAAACACGCTGTGTGGTTATTTTAGAATCAGTGTTGTGCAAAGATCTTGCTTTCCTATCTATCTGTGGATAAAAATAATTCCCCCAAAGGCCTGAAAGTGTGAACAATGTTTATTTTGAGTAAATAATATAAAACTACATATTTAACATGTAAAAATTAAGTGAATGTCAAAACCAAAATTAAGAACTATAAGCAAAGCATGCAGTCTCTGTGTTAACACATTTTTGGTAGTGCAACTACAGTTTTCACTTTATAACTGCCATGATTTCATTTCACAAAACGTCAGAATCTTTATTATCATTCTTTACAGTTGATGTGGCAAACACTTCTTTCCCGCTTATTTTATTTTCCTCATCTTTCCTGCAACACGTACATCTCGAGTTCCTTATATTTCCTTTTCGACATATTTGAGACTTTCCGATCCAAGCACAATTACTCTCCCCATTAAAATCTTACTAAAATCTTATGTGCTGTTTGAGAAGTGGCTATGAGGAATCAGTTACTACTCACCCAAACCCAGCCCTTTGAGGTTATCAAGTCTCTGAAAGGGCCGATGGATGGTGTTGTGTAAAAATAAAACTACATATAAATCCTCTTTTTAGAGATAACAAATGAGCTCTCTTTCTTCAAGTTTTCATCAGCTAATTTGAGGGGCATCTATTTGGTAGTGAGCCCTGTAATCATAAAAAAAAATGTTGTAATCAAATTTAAAATGATGTTGTAATCAAATTTAGAATACATTTGTAGAATATTTTCCAGAGTCTGACAAGACCAAATCCAGATGAAAATGGTTCTCTTCCATTTCATCTTTAGCGCTTGTTTTCATCACTGAAATTGGTTATCAAACAAGCAAAAATAATGGAAAATGCAGGTATCCCAAAGTTTTAATACTTAGAGATACTACTGCTCAAAGTTTAAGTTCAAGAAAAATTGTTTTTCAGTGGATGCTTACCAATGTCAGTAAATAACTGAATCCTTTCCAAAAGGTGGAAAGAGCCAGATCTCATTATTTTGTAGTTCATGTACAGTAACTCATTTCATTAATCTACCATGCACAATGAGTTGACTAACATGATTTACATATTACTATAACAAAACTGCAGAAACCTAGGCTCTGCTTTAGTCTGGAGGTCAGTGATACTTCACGCTACCGCGTATAGCTGTCTAAAGCTCCTTATTGGCCTTATGCAATTTAGAACTTAGTGCAGCAATCTTCCTGACTCTTAAACTTCAAAACCACATAGTTATATGTAGTAGTCATCATGCAGATCAGCTGGTGGAAGAGAAAAGAACAGGACAGTAAGATACAGGCAATGAAGGCTGGTGCCCTGACACTTCTAAACTGGGGTGGTGATGAGTGCCAGCTCAGAGCCTACGGTGTTTCTTTTTTCTCATTTATAATCGCAAGAGAAGATTTTCATATCTGGCACACACAAATTCATAATTGGCATTTCACATATAAGTCCTCTGCTCTCCCATCAGTACGTTTATGAAAAAGACTGGATGTATTTAAAAAACAACAGAGAGCTTGGTGAGCAGCATGAGAAAGAAAGATGAGGGTAGGAGTCCTGTTTCCCCTCATTCTTTCCCATGCTGCCCACTCAGCAGCTGTTAGTCCTCTGCCTGCCTGCTGCTCAGCAAAGAGAACAGGTCACTCTTGTGATGTAGTGGGTAGTTCTTTCCCTGGCTGGAATGGGAAGGGATAATGTCAAGGTTGGAAAAACTGCGAAGGACTCATTTCAGAGCACATGAGATTTGCCCTTCTCTCTACGAGTCTTAGATTTCTCAACACCACAAGCCAAGCCCTCCCAAGTTATATATACACACACAAAAACATATACCTGTGTGGTTGCACCCTCCCTATGTGTGAATTTGCCTTCATGTTAAAATTTCTCTGCAACTCCCAGGTCAGGACTCATGGCAATGCCACAGCCATTCGGACATGCAGAGTGGGAAAAAAGCTGAGGCAACCATGGCAACACTGTGCCTTCTTGTGGCAAGTCTTGGGCTGTAAACAAACATCCTTTTCATAATCTACTTAGTGCCATGTAGTTTGGGTTTCTGTAATTTCGCTCTTTACACTTTCCATCACCAGCGTGCTGAAGGGCTGTCTAGTGTCCCTAAGCACAGGAAGGCAGTGAGGGGCCTTATGGAGAAAACACGTGTGTTAAATAAACTTCAGCTTTGAGTTACAGTGCTGTTCATGAATCAGCAATATATACTGAATAAGATGTCTTTAAACAGAAGCAAACTGATTCTTTCCACAGAATACAAATTTCATCACCTACCATGGATTCCAAGACCACCACTTCGTACATCCTGCAATCTAGACATGGGGTATGTTTACACAGGGGAAAGTGAACTAAGGTAGAGTCCCAGACTTGTTGGCTGGAAGCCTGGAAGGGAAATCTGCTATTAGGGTGACTGCAGGGAAGGTGGGGATTTCACTAGGCCCATCCTGGGGCCTGTAATCACCAAGGCAATGATGGTGGCACCAGCTCCCGCACAGGCCATGATGAAAAGGTGATAGGACATGTAGAGCTAGAAAAGAGCAGGGCACCAATGTTAGCATTTTATATGGAAGAAAATGGCCTCTCCCGGTCCGGGCACAGCTCCCTCTTTCTCCTCTAGGGCTGTTTTCTGAAGGCTGGGCACATGCTGGAATCACCTGCAGGGCTTTCCAAACTTCCTGTGGCCCAGGATGCACCCCAGACCAGTTACATAGGAGTAGCTGGGGGCTGGGCCCCAGAGTCAGGATATGATACTGCTCTGGAGTGCCTGCAGCCTGATCCTGGATATACATGCAGAGCAGCCAGGTAGGTGGGCCCTGCTGATATCAGTCGCTCGCTGGTTCCAGAAGCACATCAGGATTCTCTTGAATATGTAAGCTTCCATGAGTGCATTTGAGAATTTGCTTTTATAAACAGTTATGAACCACTGCCTAAAGACTATTCTAGGGCAGAGAGATTTTAAACCATAGTTTGTCAGGATTTATTGCCAATTAAGGATGAACAAGAAATAGCAAATCAGTCTGGAAATGTGAGACTAAGTGCCAGTGTATAAAAATTTGCTTGTATACAAATTCAGGGCAATATTCTTTATGAAAATTTAGCTTGGTTGTGTGACAAATGTCCTACTTTGAAATACTATCTGAAGGTGAAAGAGAAGAGTCTACATATATATGCAGACTTGCAGAACTGGGATCACTCTCAAATTATTGCCAAAAGAGAAAGCTCTCTGATGGTGCAGGCTCCTCCTTCAGTGGGCTGGGCCATGGACCAGGGCCATTTTCTAGGTAAAAAATGCAGGCAGAGAGCCCTCTCTTGCTCTTTGTCCCTAGGAGAACCACTTCTCTCAGCCTCTTTTGCCCAGTGGTCACCTAGGAACCCACTTAGGGGGTGGGGTTTACCTCATTTGTGTTGCAGATGTTCTCCAGGGCCGAGCCACATATTCTTCCTGGGAAGGCATTCCAAGGAATGATACCTGGGAAGTGAACCTCAACAGAAAGTTAGTGATTAGTGCAAAGTCCAGCGCCCCTGCTCTCAGCGGGCCCTACCACTTTTAGTGGCAGTTACAACACAATGACCGGCCAAGTTCTTCAACAACTGATGTAACTGCTCCCTGTAGAACAAGCTTTTGGGAATAAAAAGTCCTATTTAGACAACAGGGCAAAAGCAAAGTCAACTAACTAGTCCATAAGAGAATTAGACAACTCAATTTTTTTCCCTACAAATTCTGCTTTGGTTAGTTGAGCTGATAGTCCTGAACTCTAGTTCAACAGCTGCAGGACAACTCACCTCATAGGCATTTCCTCCTCCTGAAGCCAAACACTTCTCGCCCTGAATTTCATGATCTGCAGACTCACCCCTCAAGCTCTATGTCAGTGGTCCACCCCAACATCCGTTCTGAAACTGGGAGGCTGTGCTCAGAAAGGTTCATGGCAATTTGACAGAGTAATTACGTTCTAGAATTTGGGTTTCCATTTTGTATGTCTTTGCTTTTTTATTCATTTTTGTTGTGTTTTACAAGTATCTCGGAAATGTTTTTTGATTGAAGCTCCAATTGGAAACTTGGAAAACCACTGTCCTTCCCCACAGAGAGCACGGCCTCTGTCTCTCAGAGGTGTCTCTCTGTGGGGAAGATGTCCCCACACTGTGTCTCTCACTGTACCCAACTCACCTCTGCAGGCACCTCGTCCATTCGGCAGCTGCTGCTCTTTCTGTCGTTAATGCCTAGGTGTGTGCTTAAATATGACATGGGGCAAGTTCTCCTTCTGCCAGGCGGTAAGGAAGGAGGATTTTAAAAAAATACTCCTGGGCTTCCTTGGTGGCGCAGTGGTTGAGAGTCCGCCTGCCTATGCAGGGGACACGGGTTTGTGCCCCGGCCTGGGAAGATCCCACATCCCGTGGAGCGACTGGGCCCGTGAGCCATGGCTGCTGAGCCTGCGCATCCGGAGCCTGTGCTCCGCAATGGGAGAGGCCACAAGAGTGAGAGGCCCATGTACTGCAAAAAAAAAAAAAAAATAGAAAATTACTCCTTATTCTTTCCATCTTTGCTATGGACCAACAGTAAGTCTTTTTGATTCAGAGGAATGGGAAACGAAACCACTGGTTTCAAATACAGAAAAATTTTTAAAAATGATTACTGATGACCAAACATTTGTAGTGAATATTTAAGAAGAGGGAAATGATATATGCATCTAGATAGTCACTTACAAATACTTTAGAAATCAACTTTAGGATGGATTGAAAACAGAGACTAAAGAACAGTGTGTGTGAGCCTTTGGCTCTATGAGAAGAAATTAGTGTGATGGGCAATTTTAGGTAAGTTTCGTATTATGGTTCAAGGTAAGATGCTGAGGATAAGCCAGATAGGAAAAATAAGAAGCAAAAATACTCTTCCAGTAAAGCTCTGAAAGAACAATGATATTCTCTTCAATTCTAGTGAAAAGCTCTTCTTCTTCTCCTAGTTGTTTCTGCCAAAAAGAAGATTTCCTACCATCCTGGCCAGAAGCACTACTGAAACTGCCTTCTCTCACTCAACAGGGAAGTCGGGTCTTCAGTGATGGACAGGAGGTGCCCTGGCCCCTTTTGTGCCCTGTCAAAATGAACTGACCTTAGCTGCCGAGGGTGAAGATCCTACTCATTAAAAATATGTGTGAAAAGGTTTTTTCCAATAGCTGGCTTTAATAGAGTACCTTCTGATGACTTCAAAATACACCTGGATTTTATGTTTTGCTTTTCAATATTAAAGCAGTTGCTCATTTAAAAAAGACCTGATTTAAGGGAGGTGAATGTGCAGAGTAACTGGATTATACGGTGCGTGCAATATTCCAGATGGAAAATTGGATGGTACAAAACCAAAATAAGTTGAAGGAAAAATATATACTTTTTAGAGTGGATATCCACAAGTCTTTTTTGATTGAACTGCATTATAAAAAGTTTATTTTACTATATACTGAACATGCAAATATAACAATTTTGAATAACCCTTTTTAGGAACTAAGAGCCTAACTGATGTTTCCATCCAGAAAATAGAGCACATTGTGGGAAAGAGTATAATAAACTCTTCCAGTAGAATGGATGAAACCCATCTGGATGCTTAGACACCCATGTAATAATTAAGGCCCAGACATATGCACAAGAGGATACCAATGAATCGAGGAGAAAAAAAGGAAGTATCGTATTGCTGGATGTCCACGCAGATCTGCTCTACCCCAGCTGTCCCGTTTGTCTGTAGGGACTTGATGATTTCACAGGTTGGCCATATGTTGTAGAACATAAACATGGGCACCGCAGAGAAACCAAACACGCCCAGCCAGGTCACTCCCAGCACATGGGTGAGGAAGAAGAACTAGGCCGAAAAGGAGAAGGAGAAAGCATCGTCACCAACCAGGGCAAAGCACAACCCCTGGGAGGAGTGATGACACATTTCCCGGCCTACTGAACTTGTGGGATGCAGTCAAAGCACCACTTGGACCACGGCAGTGACAAGGGAAGTCTTGGAACTTTGCGGGTCCCTCTTTTAGCAAGGACGTGAGTGGCCAAGGGAGGATCTCCCTTGTCCAAGGTCACAGAGCTAATTGGTGACAGGGCCTCCTCCAGGCACTCCTCCTAAACACCAGTGGCTGGAGGCTTTCACAGGCCACTCCATACCAGTTTCCCAAATTCCCTTTATTTTACATAATAGATGGGCCGTAGAACAGCCATTGCTACAGGAAGCCCTTTGTCAAAAGGAACTTGGCTAGTTTCATGATCCCGTGAAATTACTAAAAAGCACTAGATGCTTGCACCTTCACTACGTTTACAATAGCCATGATCACAAGCTTAGTGCACAGTGGACCTGATAAAATGCTCATTTCCCTCTAGTTTTGTTCTGTTGTGTTTTTCAGCTTTAAGATCCACAGCAGCGATGGCAATGGGAAGAGGATTCATCGTGCTGGCCCACGTGCTGCCATGGATGATTTCATGAGGAACAGGATCTTACGGCTTTCCTTTCTTCCTGACCTGCTTGGACTACCGCTTTTCAGAGAGCTTTGAAAAGGCTGTCTCAAAAACGCTGTGGGTCTGATATTTTCAGAACGTGCACCCACCCGGTGCCCCAACGCCATGCAGCGTCCTCGGCACAACCCCTACTCGCGCCCTCAACTCCCGTACAGCATAACCCAGAGCCCACCTCGCCCGCGGGCTTCGCCTCTGTCCCCTCTTCTCCACTCACTCACCATGATCCAGGAGTCTCGTGATCGATCCCCTCTTGGTCACCTCTCCTCCCTCCCTCGAGTCGCTCCCCCAGGGCCCTGGAGACCTCGCTCTGCCCTGTGAATGGTCCTGTCACAGCCTGCCTGTCTTTCAAGTTAATTCCCAGCCCGGCACCCAAGACCTTTCCTGATCTGGCCCCAGCAGCATCCTTTTGCTCCTCTGGGCTCCAGCCTTCCCTTCCATCCAGGCCACAGCTCCTCTTCTCCGGGCTGCTCTGCTCAGGCTGGGTCCTCCTCCTCCACGCCGGGTGCCGCAGGGCTCCAGTGATTTTGCCCACCACTGCCGCCCTCCCTGGGTCCTCCGGCCCTGCGCACACAGCTCTACTGCCGCTCGCGGGAACAGAGGGCTGGACAGAGAAGCAGCAGGGGCAGCGCACGGCAGCAGCTGGCCTAGGGCCTCCCAGGATGAGCAGCTGCCAAGGACACATCCACCCGGGGAACGAGCGCACCTACCTTAACCTCAATGCGCACAGCGTCCCAGCCCCTTCATACCCCGGGCTCCCATCTGGTCACAAAGAAGTAACTACACTCTCTATGCTTCCTTTAAGGAGGATTTTTATGAACACTGGGCTTTCCGTGTCTTTTAAGACACGCTCTGCGTCCTTACCTCGTGACAGCAGAGAGCTCAGTCGGTACCCCCCGGGAGCTGCAGCCCCACAGCGACGGTGCATATCCTCCTCCTTGCTTCCTTCCTTCCTTCCATGCCTTCCTCAGCCAGCCTGTGCTTTCTGCCTCTGTGTGAGCACTTCTCTCTCAACTCTCCAACTGTTTTCATCATATCTGACTACCTTCTCAAATGCCAGCCAGCTGCTTGGCACAGGCTATTACAAGCTCAACTTCAACGTGCCCCAGATCAAACTACAAAAATGCCCCTTTCCCACCTCTCCCTTCACCCCTGACTTTCCTTCTGTGAAACGGCACTTTCTAACCCTACCTCTTAATGAGTCCCTTTTAAGCTCTGTCCTCCTCTAGACCTGAGGTCAGCAAACATTGCCTGCAAAAGGCCAGAGAGGGGATGTTCAGGCTCTGCAGGCCACATGCAGTCACAGACACTCCTCAGCACTGCTGTTACAGCATGACCGCTGACGCAGATGCCGTGTCAATGTAGGGGTGTGGTTGGGTGCCAAAAAATCTATTATGGACGTCAAAACTTGAATTTCATATAATTTCGTGTGTCCTAAGATATTATTCATTTGTTTTTTCCCCCAACGATGTAAAGATACACAGTCATTCTTAGCTCATAGGTGGATAAAAACAGGTGGCGGGCTGGCTCTGGAGCCTGCTCAACCCCCCTCTTTAGGCTCTAAACTTCTGGAGGACAGAAGCCTATGTTTTAATCTTTGCACTCCTGGTGACTAGCAAAGTCCCCAGCAAGGTGCTTAGTAGGAAACATGCTTGGTCAACACTGCCAGAGGGATTGTGACCATTCATCATAGTATGGGTGAGTCTTTGTGGCCACAATCCATATTCAAAGATAAATGAAGGAGAGCAGTGAGATGATAGGAAAATTATTTCCTTTCATAGTGGAGACTTTATATTTGAAAAATCTTCAATACCCTTGTTATCTGTACATTGATAAGAGAAATGCTTGATTTCATCCTACCAGCCATAGATTTTAATTTCTCCTCAATAACATGTTGAGGAGTTGGAACGGACACTTCTTCTGTCATGGACTCTGCGTGTATTCTCAGTTAGCTTTTACCAAATAAAAAGAAACACATGGAGGTGTGGCTTTGGCTGGGTATCAGTCATCAGAGATTCGTACTCACCATCCCACTGATGCACCGGCCACAGGCAGTTGTTTTAAACTTCCTGTGCAGTTCTTTCACTGCACTCGTGGTGTAGAAGCCTTGTGCCAACAGAATGATCCCATACAAGAAGAAAAGTGATGCAATTCCATAGATGACACACTGCATCAGTTGTATTCTAGGAAAAGAAGGTCCCAAGTGGTTAACAGACGTTTTTGGACTCCAGAGGGAGGCCATGAGGGTGACATCACTTGACTGGATGATGGCTTCAGTGGGCTCATGGGGCATTGCAGGCAGGCATCCCTGCCCAGTCCACCGCAGCCTGAGCCTTTCTTTCAAGATGAGCAAACTTCCCAGACAAGGGAGAAGTTTCCTTTGCACAGGGGTCCAGTTGGAATCTTTTAAAACTTATTAGATTAGTTATAAATGCAGACGTTGACAAGTTAAAGTCACTCATCCAAGGATACACACACAGCCAGGATTTAAACGCTGGTTCAGTGGATGACGTGTTCCTTCCACCGTATCAAAATGCCTCCCAACCAGGCCTAGTGCTTAACGTTATTCTGATAAAACCCCTAAGTAAGCACTGAGGGCTGCTTTAAGGAGTAACGTGGGCAAACGCTTTCTGCACAGACATTCTCATGTCACAAGTGATAATATATCAAGTAGATACAAAAAGAAGTTAATTCACATCTAATTTTGTCCTATGAAAGCCAGCAGCGATGCAGCTGACATTTGGCTGCCCACTGCAACCACCTGGTGAGTTTTACAGACAACAGATAACTGCGTCCTGTCCCCAGAGATCATGACTTAATTAGTCTGAGGTGAAACATGGACATGGGGATTTTTTTTAAAAGATTTGCTGGAAGTTTGAGAGCCACTCATCGAGATCACCAGCTAATTAAACTAACACACCTTTCCCAGGCTCAGTCACGGTGAATACCTCTTGGTCTTTTTTGTACATATTTGGCACTCAGCGAGTCCACTGTCCTGCTTGATCCTCCTTATAGCCTCCCCTACTGCTGCTCATTTCTTTGGAATCATTTCCTGAACAGATAAAGAATAAAATTCCCTAAGGACTCTTCTAATAGGATCCCATTACTGTTCCATAAAAATTCACTCATGCCTTTTTCAAAAGTCTGGTCGAAAAGTTTTTTCCAATCACAAGATACCTAAAGACTGTCAAACCCTGGTAGTCAAGGAAGGAAAAAGGAAACACTGAAGGGCAAGGGGAAAATATACGAAGGAAATAAATTCATTGCTGCCAAGCATGCACGGTTAGAGAATCCATGCATGGGAGTTGTTGCAACTCCACTGAGAATGATTACAGAACTGGAAGGCTGAGGCTGAACCCCTAAAACTTCCCCTTTCTGAACTGGAGGATACCTGGGGATTTTTCTGCTGCTTGAAGAATGAATGTCCAAGTCCTGTTCCTGTAGACTTAGAGTTGGGCTAAGTCTTCAACAGGTTCCTATCATTCCAGGGATGGCCATTTTCTGTGACAACACTGGAGGGCGACTGTTTCTTGGGAACCATGGTAACTCTCCTGGTGGGAGGATTGGCAGTATTGCCACTGTGCCCCTCGGCCACTGTGTGCAGTGTCCTATGTGTGCACCCTAGTGAGATCCCACCCCAGGTCCCAAACACCCACTACACTGTTGGCCCTTTCTTTTTCCTTCTCTCCTGGACATTTTCCTCTCTGCCTCCAGGGAGTGTGAATGAAAAGTATATATTTTCTCCCATGTGAGCACACTGCAGTCTTTCTGAAACCCTCCTGGGGTGGTGGCACTTTAAATACATCTTCAAAGGAAGCAGGTACTTACACCTCGCTCAGCGTGGTCACTGGTGTTGGTGGAGAAGTGTTGCTCAAGGATCACCACGGTGCCCTCAAGAGCCACATACCCACAGGCACAGAACAAGGCGACCCCAGAGAAGCAAAGGAAGGTGGCCACCAGGGAGGCATAGGGGACTCCTCCCAGACACTTGATGCAGCATTCGAAGCAGCCTGGACTCAGAGGAGAGAAAACGCACCTGTTAAGGGCAAAACGCCTTCCGACTTTGTGAAAGCCACACATTAACAGAGAAGGCTTGAATCATCCATCTTCCCATGAATGCTCTATGGATAATAGCTCAATGTCCCAAGGACCAGAGGGGGAGCTGTCGTCATCTCACATTCTGTGGGTGAGGACTCAGGGGCTCCAAGAGGAAATATGTAACTTAATTTGCTCGGGGTGAGTGGCAAGGCAGCCAACTGACAAATAGTTATGGAGTAAGGCACAATTCTACAAGTTCTTGTTTGACCCGGGGTCGGGTGAGGGGCCCCCTGCTCAAGTGGCAGCGAGCAGCAGTCATCCCACTCGCAATGTCAAAAGAACTGCAGTGAGGCTGCAGTTCTATGAAGAAAAGTGACCGTCAAGTTTCCCCCAACCTCAGCCTTCTGGGGTTTCGGGTACCTATTTTTCTCTTTCTGCAGCAGCCAATGGCTTTCCCCGAGCCTTTAACCTCCTGGGCACCCAGAAGAGTCAAATACAGTAATTACACTATTGCTGGGGTCAGAAAAGTATCAAGGGAATCATTTTGGAAAGGTAGTGGTCATGTTGGTCCCTAGAAGCACCAAGTCACCCAGATCCGCTCGAGTGGGCCTACTCAAGTTTCATGTCAATATCAGAAATTAGCTCAACTTTTAAATAAAAATGTTCCCCTGGGCCAGGAAGCACAAGCAATTTAATCACAGTCCACCCCAAACTCTCCTCTGTAGCTTCCACCTGCCGCCCTCCAACACAAATGTTCAGAGTAAGAAAGAACCCCGAACTGGTGGGTGACATTTAAGTACTTGAAGAGGAAAAAGGAACAGAAGAGAGGGAGAAAAAAAAAAGCCAAAATGAGCATCCATGAAGTGAAATGAAGGAGAGAGCCACAGTTCACTCTTCATTCATTCACGCTTCATTCTTGAATGACTTTCATTCATTTTTAAAATCAAGTTTGACTTGAGATGTCCTTAAAGACCTCCCCAGGGGCAGTCAGGTGACATTTTCAGTTCGGAGACATTTACATTTCAGTAGAGCAGTGCTGGCCTCGGGATAATGTCAGTACCTCTCCTGACCTCCCATCCCTGTTTATATTATGCAGACCCTTAAGACTCAAAGGAGGGGTTGGAGATGGCTGGTGAGTACCAAGGATGACTCCTTCATTACTGCACATGGAACCCAATGGATGTTGTGTTGTTCCCTGAGCTGGAGTTGACCCAGGGTGACTAGGCTTTGAGGACAAAGATGTTGAGTTCAGTTTTAGACATGCTGAGTTTTAGGTGACCGGATGCCATCTTAAAGGGGGGCTTCTGGTAGGCGATCAGATACATGGGTCTGTAGATCAAAAGAGCTGATGCTGGAGGCTGTCAGCTTCTGGACCATAGTGAACAGTTTCAGAGGTCAAGGAAAAACATCAGGGGACCAGTGAGCAGTTTGAAGTGCTTTAGACCCTTTGCTTTGCAAAGTATGGTATTTGGACAAGTAGCAAGAGCTTCAGAAGGGAGCTTGGGGGAAATGTAGAATCTTGAGCCCCACCCCAGACCAGCCCAATCATAATCTGCATCTGAACATCCCCCCCCAGATGATATGTGTGCACATGAAAATTTGAGATAGTCCCATCTTCCCAGTCCCAGGTGTAGTGTCCTTAATCCCTTTGAAGTGCCTCCTTTTGTATTCAACTGTGTTTGGTGTTTTCTCCCAAAAAGGTGACCTGATAGGCTTGGCCCTAACTCCAGCCACTTGCAAGTCAAATGGCAAGTTCCAAGGGCTGCAATAAAGAAAAACACAGTGTTCCAAACTGTTCAGCCATCTTGAAAGTGCAACTAGAGTGCTTTTTCTGAGCATAGAAAAAGCACATCTTAAGATGGATAGAATCCTACTTAAACGAAACAAAAGTGGATGTCAGGCAACTGAGGTCAACCTGAATGTCAATAGTGCCCAGGGTAAGAATTGTTGCTCTAAGTTTGTAATATATAATCCTTGTCTGAGACCCTTGACAATACTGCCAAATTCTAAATTAAAAAAAAACTTACAACAATTAATAATCTTACAATTTTTCACATCAAGGATGCTTTAGTGCCATACCATAGACAGGGTCTGAGAGCACAGATGTATCACACACACACCACACACCCCCCAACCCAGACTGTCAACTACAAATTGGCATTTGCCATCTTCTACAAGGATTAAATCTTGTGCTGTAGCAGCTGCTTATTTTCAACACCCCCTGAAAGGAGTTCAGGTTGAAGATCAGGAATGAGGCACTCTGTGCTCTGGGAGAAACTGGCAGAACAAGTCTTCAGATAGTCAGATATTTTCAAGAGCCTATTTTATGAGCCCAATTCTTGTATCTCCTCATATCTAGAAAAGCACTAAATCCTTTCTGGTGACCTCTGCTCCTTGTGACTAGCAGTAACATTCACGAGACTAGCATAAACCTTCTGCAAAAAATATGTGCTTGATTGCATGTACTCCGCCTTCACCAAAATCACATATATACTGACCTTCCCCCCTACCTCCTTGGAGCAGTTTCTCAGAGCTTTCTGAGATGCTGTCTCCTGGGCTATAGTCCTCATTTTGTCCCAAATAAAACTTAATTCACACCTCTCACATGCATATATTTTAAATTGACAAGACAAGGGACTGCTTTGGGATGTGCTCAGCATGAGAAGTCACAGGCCAGGCTGATGTTTTTAAAGAGGGAGGTGGTGTCAAGCATTATCAGAGCGACACAACATGAAACGTTGATGCCAGCTAAGGGAGATCAATGCTTTTTTCGGATATTCCTATAAATCCAGAGGTTGAGTTTTCCCAAGCTTCAAACCAGCAATGAAGCTTTTCCCAAGCTTCTGGTTAATGTGAACCAGAAAAGGCAAGGAAAGCATTTTTTGATGACTGTATTCTTTTCACAAAAAAGAAAACATATGGCAGTCTTATTATTACATTATTCTACTAATTCTCAGTACCTCTCACTAAACCTTAAAAACCTCTGTTGGGCCAATAATATCTAAAGCTGTCCTTTAGCTAGTTTCTGGCTAAAGAGAATTTTTGGTTTTGATTCACACAAAAACTCCAATGTGCATTAGCCTAAGATAGTTTAAATGTAAAGCACATAGTAAAGGGAAAAAATACACATCAATACCTCTCCTTCTCAATGGCCATTTTATCTCTGGCATCACTAGAACTTTTTGTGCAAAAAAAGAGGACAGGGCTTCCCTGGTGGTGCAGTGGTTGAGAGTCCGCCTGCCGATGCAGGGGACACGGGTTCGTGCCCCGGTCCGGGAAGATCCCACATTCCGCGGAACAGCTAGGCCCGTGACCCATGGCCGCTGAGCCTGCGCTCCGCAACGGGAGAGGCCACAACAGTGAGGGGCCCGCGTACCGCAAAAAAAAAAAAAAAAAAAAAGACAGAACACATTTTGTTCTCTGGCTTGCAGATGGCTGTTGCCAAGACTGTGAGTTCATAACGGACCAGTGATTTGCCCCAAGTTGTCTATCATCTCACTGCCGCTTTAATGCTGGCTTAGAAGTAGGGCCGGCAGGAACAGCGCTCAGATTCTTCCCCAGGGAATGAATCACACACACACACACACACACACACACACACACACACACCCCTCTACACATGGACTTCCTTGATATTTTAATGTTTCCTAATGAACCACATAATTACAAAGAAAAGGAAAACTGAACTTTACAACTTTCAAACAAGCAGCAGCAGGAAAAAAGAGATGGACA
This sequence comes from Monodon monoceros, assembly GCF_005190385.1. Taxonomy (NCBI): domain Eukaryota; kingdom Metazoa; phylum Chordata; class Mammalia; order Artiodactyla; family Monodontidae; genus Monodon; species Monodon monoceros. The sequence goes on along the minus strand of NW_021703507.1, from coordinate 100,407 downwards.
GAATCCTACTTAAGCGAAACAAAAGTGGATGTCAGGCAACAGAGGTCAACCTGAATGTCAATAGTGCCCAGGGTAAGAATTTTTGCTCTAAGTTTATAATATATAATCCTTGTCTGAGACCCTTGGCAATACTGCCAAATTCTAAATTAAAAAAAAAAAACTTACAACAAAATGAATTTCATTTTAACTTATATATATATATATACACACACACACACACACACACATATATATATATATACACACACACACACACACACTTGTATATATGCACAGAAGTTCTCAAACTTTACAGCATATTAGAATCATCTGGAGAGCATATGAAAATTGTAAGGGCCAGACTTCACCCCAGACCAACTACAAGAGAAGTTCTGGGAGTAGGACTCAGGAGTTAGTTTGTTTTTTAAAGCACCTCAGGTAATTTCAATGAACTGACTCATGGAAAACTGACTCATGGTGCAAATCCAGCTCTGCCAAGAATGGGTTTGGTATTCCCAAATCGTTGGGGGACAAAAAAGAAAGAAAACTTCAAAAGAATAACATTTCATGAAACATAAAATGTATACAAAATTCAAATTTTCTTGTCCAAAATAAAGTTTTATTGGACATAGCACACTCGCACACTCACCTTCATATTGTCAGTGGTTTCTTCCAAGATAAAAAGGCAGAGCTGATAGTTGCGACCAAAATTTACCATCTGGCCCTTTGCAAGAAAACTTTGCAAAACCTTTTCAAACAGCAGTGGTTGGAAAATCCTAGTGTACATATAAATCCCCTGGGGATCTCATTAAAAAGCAGATTCTGTTTTTACAGGTATGCATTGCTTACACTCTCCCAGGTGATCTATCTACCCATTCCACTAGCCACAGTCTGAGCCACAGAGCAGAAAACAGAGGTTACCAGAGTAGGGTCTGTACAGCCCTGGGAGACCCCAAGACCCTTTCTGAAAGTCTGTGAGGTCAAAACTCTTTTTATAAACACTATGTTGACTGAAATAAAATGCAAAATCTGAGAGCTGTGAGTTAAGTTTATTGGGGGCAAAATGAGGACTATACCCTGGCAAGCAGCATCTCAGAAAGCTCTGAGAAACCACTCTGGAGAGGTAAGGGAGGAGCCAGCATATAGGTGGTTTTGGTGAAGTGAGGTATGTGCAACCAAGCACACATATCAGTGGAAGATTGCTGCTAGTCACAAGGAGCAGATGTCCCTGTTAATAATTTTAGTGCTTATCTGGACATGAGGAGATGTAAGAACTCCTTTCAGGGGTGTTGAAGGTTAGAGACTGCAGTGGACAGTGATCTAATCCTTGTAGAAGTAGATGGTCAGTGACAACTTTTTGTCTGCACATTTTACATTAAATACGTTATTTTGGGGACTTCCCTGGTGGTCCACTGGTAAAGAATCTGCCTTCCAATGCAGGGGACGTGAGTTCTATCCCTGGTCAGGGAACTAAGATCCCACAGGCCTCGGGGCAACTAAGCCCACATGCCGCAAACTACAGAGCCCATGCACTCAGGGGCCCACACACCAAAACTAGAGAGAGAAAACTCACAGGCCACAGGTAGAGAGAAGGCCACATGCCTCAACGAAGATGCTGCATGCCTCACTTACGACCTGACGTGGCCAAAAATAAAAATAAATAAATCAAGTAAAAATTAAAAATAAATAGATAGATACACTATTTTTCTCATTTTATAGATGATGTAACTGCAACAGAGAGAAGTTGTGTCTTCCTCAAGCTCAAATAACTGGTGGTGGAACTGGAGGTATTTGAACCTCTTATGTGTTGCATTAACAGCAGAGACTCTGAAGTCAAATAGCACTGACAGTTACTCATGTGTGTGACCTTGGGCAAAAAGCTTAATCTCATGGTGACTCTTTGTAAAATGAATTTTGTCTCCCTCCTAGGAAATAAAATATTACACCTGATTTCTAAAATTAAATAAATCAAGATGCTCAAAACATTAGCTGACACTTAGTATTAAAGGTGTTATTTTAATTGGTCCTCTATAGCACAATAAGATATTGTAAGGTTTCTAAATGTGAAAAGATCTAGTACATAATAGAGACCTCATCAATAAAAATTGTAGTTGAGGGGTCTGAATGTACAGAATGCTTACTCACTTATTCGATCATTCTGCAACTTTGTATTGAGGGACTTCTGCATGCTCAGAGTTCAGGGGCCTAGGGATACAGTAATGTGGAAATTGGACAAAGCACTTGATGTCAGACTTCAACTGTTAAAGGAAGTAATATTGGGGCTGAAACCTTGAAAGAGAAGAAGATGCCAGCCGCAACTAAATTTGAGGAGAAGATTTTCTGGGAAGAAGAAGCAACAACCTTGGCTTCTCTCTTGCATTGATGTCTCTCTGTTTCTCTCCCTGCCTTCTCTGTCTCCGTTACATTCATGATTTCTGCCTCTGTCCTGATGAGAGTCTAGAGCACCCCCCTACCTCATTTCCCCCCAGATCTGAGTGGTCTCTAACTCAGAGTAT
>NW_021703507.1:74002-82912 GCF_005190385.1 Monodon monoceros | reverse complement strand
AAAGAAATCATAAATATCAGATCAGAAATAAATGAAAAAGAAATTAATGAAATGATAGCAAAGATCGATAAAACTAAAAGCTAGTTCTTTGAAAAATTAAATAAAATTGATAAACCATTAGCCAGACTCACCAAAAAAAAAAAAGGGAGAAGACTCATATCAACAAAATTAGAAATGAAAAAGGTGAAGTAACGACTGACACTGCAGAAATACAACAGATCATGAGATATTACTATAAGCGACTATATGCCAATAAAATGGACAACCTGGAAAAAATGGACAAATTCTTAGAAATGCACAACCTTCCAAGACTCAACCAGGAAGAAATAGAAAATACAAACAGACCAATCACAAGCACTTAAATTGAAACCGTGGTTAAAAATATTCCAACAAACCAAAACTCAAGACCAGATGGCTTCACAGGCAAATTCTACAAAACATTTGAAATAGTTAACACCTGTCCTTCTCAAACGCTTCCAAAATATCGCAGAGGGAGGAACGCTCCCAAACTCTTTCTACAAGGCAACCATCACCCTGATACGAAAACCAGACAAAGATGTCACAAAGAAAGGCCAATATCACTGATGAACATAGGTGTAAAATCCTCAACAAAATACTAGCAAAAAACATTAAATGGATCATATATTATTATAAAGTGGGGTTTATCCCATGAATGTAAGGATTCCTCAATATACACAAATCATTCAATGTGATACACCATATTAACAAATTAAAGATAAAAACAACATAATCTCAATACATGCATAAAAAGCTTTCAACAAAATTCCACACCCATTTATGATAGAAACTCTCCAGAAAGTAGGCATAGAGGGAACTTACCTCAACATAATAAAGGCCATATATGACAAACCCACAGACAACACCCTTCTTAAAGGTGTAAAACTGAAACCGTTTCCAATAAGATCAGGTAAAAGACAAGGTTGCCTACTCTCACCACTATTATTCAACATAGTTTCAGAATTTTTAGCCACAGTAATCAGAGAAGGAAAAAAAAATGAAAAGAATCCATAGTGGAAAAGGAGTAAAACTGTCACTGCAGATGACATGATACTATACATAGAGAATCCTAAAGATGCTACCAGAAAATTACTAGAGCTAATCAATGAATTTGGAAAAGTAGCAGGATACAAAATTAATGCACAGAAATCTCTTGCATTCCTATAAGATAATGATGAAAAATCTGAAAGAGAAATTAAGGATACACTCCCATTTACCATTGCAACAAAAAGAATAGGAATAAACCTACCCAGGGAGACAAAAGACCTGTATGAAGAAAACTATAATACACTGATGAATGAAATGAAAAAGGATACAAACAGATGGAGAGATATACCATGTTCTTGGGTTAGAAGAATCAACATTGTGAAAATGACTCTACTACCCAAAGCAATCTATAGATTTAATGCAATCCCTATCAAGCTACCACTGGCATTTTTCACAGAACTAGAACAAGAAAATTTCACAATTTGTATGGAAACACAAAAGACCCCGAATAGCCAAAGCAGTCTTAAGAACAAAAAATGGATGAATCAGGCTCCTGGACTTCAGACTATACTACAAAGCTACAGTAATCAAGACAGTATGGTACTGACACAAAAACAGAAATATAGATCAATGGAACAAGATAGAAAACCCAGAGGTAAACCCACGCACATGTGGTCACCTTATTTTTGATAAAGGAGGCAAGAATATACAATGGAGAAAAGACAGCCTCTTCAACAAGTGGTGAAGGGAAAACTGGACAGCTACATGTACAAGAATGAAATTAGAACACTCCCTAACACCATACACAAAAATAAACTCAAATGGGTTAAAGACCTAAATGTAAGGTCAGACACTATCAAACACTTAGAGGAAAACATAGGCAGAACACTCTATGAAATAAATCACAGCAAGATTCTTTTTGACCCACCTCCTAGAGAAATGGAAATAGAAACAAAAATAAACAAATGGGACCTAATGAAACTTAAAAGGTTTTGCACAGCAAAGGAAACCATAAACGGATGTAAAGAGAACCCTCAGAATGGGAGAAAATATTTGCAAATGAAGCAACTGACAAAGGATTAATCTCCAAAATTTACAAACAGCTCACATAGCTCAAAACCAAAAAAACCACAACAATCCAAAATTGGGTAGAAGATCTAGATAGACATTTGTCCAAAGATGATATACGGATTGCCAGAAAACACATGAAAGTTTGCTCAACATCATGAATCATTAAAGAAATGCAAATCAAAACTACCATTAGGTATCACCTCACACCAGTCAGAATGGCCATCATCAAAAAATCTACAAACAATAAATGCTGGAGAAGGTGTGGAGAAAAGTGAACCCTCTGGCACTGTTGGTGGGAATGTAAATTGTTACAGCCACTATGGAGAACAGTATGGAGATCATTAAGAAACTACAAATAGAGCTACCATATGACCCAGCAATCCCGCTACTGGACATATACTCTGAGAAAACCATAATTCATAAAGAGTCATGGACCACAATGTTCATTACAAGTCTATTTACAATAGCCAGGACATGGAAGCAGCCTATGTGTCCATCAACAGATGAATGGCTAAAGAAGTTGTGGCATATATATATATATATACAATGGAATATTACTCAGCCATAAATAGAAATGAAATTGAGTTATTTGTAGTGAGATGGATGGACTTAGAGTCTGTTATACTGTGTGAAGTAAGTCAGAAAGAGAAAAACAAATACTGTATGCTAACACATATATATGAAATCTAAAAATAATAGATTCTGATGAACTTAGGGGCAGGACAGGAAAAAAGATGCAGATGTAGAGAATGGACTTGAGAACATGGGGAGGGGAAAGGGTAAGCTGGCAGAAAGTGAGAGAGTCGTATGGACATATATACACTACCAAATGTAAAATAGATAGTTAGTGGAAAGCAGCTGTATAGCACAGGGAGGTAAGTTCAGTGCTTTGTGATCACCCAGCTGGGTGAGATAGGGAGGGTGGGAGGGAGGCAAGAGGGAGTGGATATGGGAATATATGTATACGTATAGCTGATTCACTTTGTTATACAGCAGAAAATAACACAACATTGTAAAGCAATTATACTCCAATATAGTTGTTAAAAAAAAAAAGAATATGCTGTCTACAAGAGCCATTTTAACTTTAAGGACACACATAAGCTGAAGGTGAGGGAATAGAAACTGATAGTCCAAACAGTTTCCAAACAAGAGCAGGACTGGCTCTCCCAATCTCAGGTAATACAGACTTTCAGTCAAAATAGTTCACAAGAGGGCCTCCCTGGTTGTGCAGTTGTTGAGTGTCCACCTGCCGATGCAGGGGACATGGGTTTGTGCCCTGGTCTGGGAAGATCCCACATGCCGCGGAATGGCTAGGCCCGTGAGCCATGGCCGCTGAGCCTGCGCGTCCGGATCCTGTGTTCCACAACGGGAGAGGCCACAACAGTGAGAGACCAGCATACCGGAAAAAAAAAAAAAAGTCACAAGAGATAAAGAAGGTCACTATACAGTGATAAAGGGTCAATTTATCAAGAGGATATAATAATTGTAAATATATATGCACTGAACATTGAAGGATTAAATAAATATTTAAATCAACCCTTAACAGATCAGATAGGAGAAATCAACAGTAAGGAACTATATTATCCCACTTTCTACCTTAGAAAATTAATAAAGACACAGAATGGACCTAATAAACTTATATAGAACTTCTATCCAACAGTACCAGAATACACATTCTTCTTAAGTACTGATGGAACATTCCCCAGGATAGACCCTGTCTTGGGACATAAAGCAAGCCTTAACAAATTTAAGAAGATCAAAACCACATTGAGCATCCTTTTTGATCATAACATTATGAAGCTAGAAATCACTAACAAGAGAAAAACTGAAGAATTCCTAATATGTAAAATTATACAGCAAACACTGGAAAAATCAATGGGTCAAGGAAGAAGTCAAAAGGGAAATCTGAAACTATCTTCAGATAAACAAAAATGACAACATACCAAAACTTTGGGGATGTAGCAAAATCAGTCTAAGGAATGAATTTTTTTTTAGTAATCATAAATTCTTATATTAAGAGAAAAGAATGATCTAAAATAAATGACTTATCCTTATACCTGAAGGACTAGAAAAAAAGAACAAATTAAGCTCCAAGAATAACAGGAAAAAATAAGAAAGATTCAAATGGAAATGAATAAAATAAAAATCAGATAATTACAAAAAAACTGAATCCAATAGTTGGTATTTTCAAAGGATAATAAAGTTGACAAAGCTTTAGCTAGACTAACGAAGAGAAAAAGAGAACTTAATAAATAAAATTTTAACTGAAAGAGGAGAAATTGCAACTGACACCATAGCATACAAATCATTATAAAGAATGCTAACAAATTATGTGACAAAAATGGATAAATTTCCACCAAACCCAATATACAATGTACCAAGACTGAATCATGAAGAAGTCAAAAAACAAAAAAAAATCTTGATCATACAAATAATGACTTAGGAAATTGATGCAGTGTTCAAAACTCTCCCATCAAAGAGAAGCCCAGGATCAGATAGTTTCATGGGTGAATTCTACTGAACATTTAATGAAAATTTATTGCCAGTCCTTCCCAAACTCTGCCAAATAACTAAAAAAGAGGAAACATTTCCAAACTCATTTTATAAAACCAGCATTGTCCTGATTAACAAAACCAGATAAGGACATACAAGGGAAAAACAACAACAAAAATAACACCAAGAACTTACAGGCTAATATCCTTGTACATATAGATGCAAAAATTCTCAACAAAATTCCTGCAAACCAAATTCAATAACACACTAAAAGGATCAACATGATAAGGTGGAATAATTCCTGGGGATGCAAGGGGAGTTAACATTTTCAAATCAATAAATTTAATTAACCACACGAATAGCATGCAGAAGAAGTGTTTGAAAGAATTTTTTAAACTTTATTGATTAATGCTCTCAACTAACAGGGTAGAGAAGAAACATTTTAAATGTAATAAAGGTCATATATTAACAAGCCCACAACTAACATCATATTCATGGTGAAAAGCTGAAAACTTTTCCTCTAAGACAGGAACAAATAAAAAATACCCACTCTCACCACTCCTCTTCAGCATAGTATTAGAATCCCTAGCCAGAACCATTAGGCAAGAAAAAGAAATAAAAGGGATCAAAAGTGGAAAGGAAGAAGTAAAACTGTCTCTGTTTGAAGATGACATATTCTGTATGCAGGAAATCCTAAAGACTCCACCAAAAACCCATGAAACTGTTAGAACAAATAAATGAATTCAGTAATGTTATTGGGTATGAAATAAAAATACAAAATTAGTTGCATTTCTATACACTAACAAGAAAATAGCTGACAGAAAAATAAAGAAAATGCTTCCATTTACAACAGCACGAAAAACAATAAAATCTTAGGAATACATTTAAGCAAGGATATAAAAATCTGTAAACTAAAAATTGACATTTACAAAAACTGAAGAAGAACCAGATAAATAGAAAGCTATCCCAAGTTTATGAATTGAAAGAATGAATACTGTTAAAATGTTCACGCTACCTAAAGCTACCTATAGATTCAATAGAATCCCAATCAAATTTTCAATGGCAATTTTCCTAGAAATAGAATAACAATCCTAAAAATTGTACAAAACAACAAAGGACCCTGAAAGTAGCCAAAGCAATTTTGAGCAGGATAAACAAAGCTGGATGCATCTCACTTCCTGGTTTCAAACTATAATACAAAGTTACTGTAATCAAAATATTGTGAGACTAGCATACAAACAGACAATAGACCAATAGAACAGGACTGAGAGCCCAGAAATAAACTCATGCATGTACAGTCAACTAATATTTGACAAGGATGTCAAGAATAAACAATGGAGAAAAAATAGTCTTTACACTAAGTGGTGTTGGAAAAACTGAATATTCACATGGAAAAGAATAAAGCTGAACACTCATCTTAGACCACACAAAAATTAACACAAAATGAAGAGGAATCACAAACTCCCTAGAATAATATATCTCAGCAATGACTTTTTTGGATATGATTCCTAAAGTACAAGGAACAAAAAGAAAAATCAACACGTGTGACAACATCAAATTAAAAAGCCTCTGCACAAAAAAAAAACTTGAACAGAGTGAAGAGGCAATGGAATAGGAGGCATAGGAATTTTCCTATGGAATGGAAGAAAAGATTTGCCAACTACATGCCAGCTAAGGGACTAATGTCCAAACATAAAAAGGACTCAATTTAAAGAAAAAGTTGAATAATCTAATTGAAAAGTGGGCTGAAGACCTTAGCAGACATATTCCCGCTATAGGAGACCTACAAAAGACCAACAGACACATGAAAATATGCTCAACATGTCTAATACTAAAAGAAATGCAAAATAAAACCAAAATGAGATATCAATTCACACATTTCAGAATGGTTATTATGAAAAAGACAAGACATAAAAGTGTTGTCAAGCATGTAGAAAATAGGGAACACTTACAGACTGTTGGTGGGCATGTAACTTAGTACAATCACTATGGAAAATAATTCGGATGTTCCGCAAAATACTAAAAATAGTACCACCATAAAATCTAACAATTCCATTTCTGAATAAACATATTTCAAGGAAATGAAATCAGTTACTTTACAGAGATATTTGCACACCCATGTTCACTGTATTAATATTTACCTAAAATATGCAGGGCATAGTCACTGTTTATCAATGGTTAAATGGATTAAGAAATGTATATATTACCACAATGGATAATATAGAGCCATAAAAAGGAAATCCTGCAATTTGTGACCACATGGAATAAACTTGCGGGCATTATGCTTAGTGAAAAAATCAGAGAGATAAAGACAAACTGTGGGGGGAGAGGGAGAAAATGGCAAAAGGGTGAGACGCAGAGATCACCTTCCTCCCCACAGATACACCAGAAATACATCTACACCCGGAACAACTCCTACAGAACACCCACTGAACGCTGGAAGAAGACCTCAGACCTCCCAAAAGGCAAGAAACTCCCCACGTACCTGGGTAGGGCAAAAGAAAAAAGAATAAACAGAGACAAAAGAATAAGGACGGGACCTGCACCAGTGGGAGGAAGGCATGAAGGAGGAAATGTTTCCACACACTAGAAACCCCTTTGCAGGCGGAGACTGCAGGTGGCAGAGGGGGAAAGCTTTGGAGACGTGGAGGAGAGCACAGCAACAGGGGTACAGAGGGCAAAGCAGAGAGATTCCTGCACAGGGGATATGTGCTAACCAGCACTTACCAGCCCGAGAGGGTGGTCTGCTCACCCTCCGGAGCGGGCGGGGGCTGGGAGCTGAGGCTCGGGCTTCGGTCAGAGCACAGGGAGAGGACTGGCAGCGTGAACACAGCCTGCAAGGGGCTAGTGTGCCACGGCTGGCGGGGAAGGAGTCCAGGGAAATGTCTGGACCTGCCAGAGGCAAGAGACTTTTTCTTCCCTCTTTGTTTCCTGGAGCTCGAGGAGAGGAGATTAAGAGCGCTGCTTAAAGGAGCTCCAGAGACGGCCGCAAGCCGCGGCTAAAAGTACGGACCACAGAGACGGGCATGAGACGTCCAGACTGCTGCTGCCGCCAACAAGAAGCCTGTGTGCGAGCACAGGTCACTCTCCACAACTTCCTTGCGGGGAGCCTGGGCAGCCTGCCATTGCCAGGGCCCCGGGATCCAGGAACAACTTCCCCGGGAGAACGCACGGTGCGCCTAAGGCTAGTGCAATGTCACGCTGGCCTCTGCCACTGCAGTCTTGTCCCACATCCATGGTCCTCCCTTCCCCCGGCCTGAGTGAGCCAGAGCCCCTGAATCAGCGGCTTCTTTAACCCCGTCCTGTTTGAGCGAAGAACAGACGCCCACCGGCGACCTACACGCAGAGACGGGGCCAAATCCAAAGCTGAGCCCCGGGAGCTGTGCGAACAAAGAAGAGAAAGGGAAATCTCTCCCAGCAGCCTCAGGAGCAGCGGAATAAATTTCCACAGTCAACTTGATGCACCTGCATCTGTGGAATACATGAATAGACAATGAATCATCCCAAATTGAGGAGATGGACTTTGAGAGCAAGATTTATTATTTTTTCCCCTTTTCCTCTTTTTGTGAGTGTGTATGTGTATGCTTCTGTGTGAGAGTTTGTCTTTATAGCTTTGCTTGCACCATTTGTCTTAGGGTTCTATACGTCCTTTTTTTTGTTTGTTTTAACTTAAAAAAATTTTTTTCTTAATAATTATTTTATTTTAATAACTTTATATTATTTTACCTTATTTTATTTTCTTTTATATTCTTTCTTTCTTTCTTTCTTTCTTTCTTTCTACTTTTTCTCCCTTTTATTCTAAGCCGTGTGGAGGAAAGGCTCTTGGTGCTGCAGCCAGGAGTCAGTGCTGTGCCTCTGAGGTGGGAGAGCCAACTTCAGCACACTGGTCCACAAGAGACCTCCCAGCTCCACATAATATCAAACAGTGAAAATCTCCCAGAGATCTCCATCTCAACACCAACACCCAGCTGCACTCAACGGCCAGCAAGCTACAGTGGTGGACACCCTAGGCCAAACAACTAGCAAGACAGGAACACAACCCCATCCATTAGCAGAGAGGCTGCTAAAATCATAATAAGTCCACAGACACCCAAAAACACAAAACCAGACGTGGACCTGCCCACCAGAAAGACAAAATCCAGCTCCATCCTCCAGAACACAGGAACTAGTCCCCTCCACCAGGAAGCCTACACAACCCACTGAACAAAATTTAGCCAGTGGGGACAGACACCAAAAACAATGGGGACTACGAACCTGCAGCCTGAAAAAAGGAGACCCCCAAACACAGTAAGATAACCAAAATGAGAAGACAGAAAAACACACAGCAGATAAAGGAGCAAG
>NW_021703507.1:16619-73992 GCF_005190385.1 Monodon monoceros | reverse complement strand
AAAATACTCTAGATGGGATCAATAGCAGAATAACTGAGGCAGAAGAATGGATAAGTGACCTGGAAGATAAAATAGTGGAAATAACTACTGTAGAGCAGAATAAAGAAAAAAGAATGAAAAGAACTGAGGACAGTCTCAGAGAACTCTGCGACAACATTAAATGCACCAATATTCAAATTATAGAAGAAGAAGAGAAAAAGAAAGGGACTGAGAAAATATTTGAAGAGATTGTAGTTGAAAACTTCCCTAATATGGGAAAGGAAATAGTTAATCAAGTCCAGGAAGCACAGAGAGTCCCATACAGGATAAATCCAAGGAGAAACACACCAAGACACATATTAATCAAACTATCAAAAATTAAATACAAAGAAAATATACTAAAAGCAGCAAGGGAAAAACAACAAATAACACACAAGGGAATCCCTATAAGGTTAACAGCTGAACTTTCAGCAGAAACCCTGCAAGCCAGAAGGGACTGGCAGGACATATTTAAAATGATGAAGGAGAAAAACCTGCAAGCAAGATTATTCTACTCAGCAAGGATCTCATTCAGATTTGATGGAGAAATTAAAACCTTTACAGACAAGTAAAAGCTGAGAGAGTTCAGCACCACGAAACCAGCTTTACAACAAATGTTAAAGGAACTAGTCTAGGCAAGAAACACAAGAGAAGGAGAAAACCTACAACAACGAACTCAAAACAATTAAGAAAATGAGAATAGGAACATACATATCGATAATTACATTAAATGTAAATAGATTAAATGCTCCCACCAAAAGACACAGATTGGCAGAACGGATACAAAAACAAGACCCATATATTTGCTGTCTACAAGAGACCCACTTCAGACCTAGAGACACATAGAGACTGAAAGTAAGGGGATGGAAACAGATATTTCATGCAAATAGAAACCAGCAGAAAGCTGGAGTAGCAATTCTCACATCAGACAAAATAGACTTTAAAATATTAAAATAAAGACTATTAGAAGAGACAAAGAAGGACACTACATAATGATCATGAGATCGATCCAAGAAGAAGATATAACAATTGTAAATATTTATGCACCCAAAATAAGAGCACCTCAATACATAAGGCAAATACTAAGAGCCATAAAAGGGGAAATCAAAAGTAAAACATTCATAGTAGGGGACTTCAACACCCCACTTACACCAATGGACACATCATCCAAAATGAAAATAAATAAGGAAACACAAACTTTAAATGATACATTAAACAAGATGGACTTAATTGGTATATATAGGACATTCCATCCAAAAACAACAGAATACACATTTTTCTCAAGTGCTCTTGGAACATTCTCCAGGATAGATCATATCTTGGGTCACAAATCAAGCCTTGGTGAATTAAATAAAATTGAAATAGTTTCAAGTATCTTTTCCGACCACAATGCTATGAGACTAGATATCTATTACAGGAAAAGATCTGGAAGAAAAACAAACACATCGAGGCTAAACAATATAATATTTAATAATGAAGTGATCAGTGAAGAAATCAAAGAGGAAATAAAAAAATACCTAGAAACAAATGACAATAGAGACATGATGACCCTAAATCTATGGGATGCAGCAAAAGCAATTCTAAGAGGGAAGTTAATAGCAATACAAGGCTACCTTTAGAAACAGAAAACATCTTGAATAAACAACCAAACCTTGCACCTAAAGGAATTAGATAAAGAAGAACAAAAAAACCCCAAAGGTAGCAGAAGGAAAGAAATCATAAAAATCAGATCAGAAATAAATGAAAAAGAAATGAAGGAAATGATAGCAAAGATCAATAAAACTAAAAGCTTGTTCTTTGAGAGGTTAAACAAAATTGATAAACTATTAGCCAGACTCATCAAGAAAAAAAGGGATAAGATTCAAATCAATAGAATTCGAAATGAAAAAGGAGAAGTAACAACTGACACTGCAGAAAAACAAAAGATCATGAGAGATTATTACAAGCAACTCTATGCCAATAAAATGGAGAACCTGGAAGAAATGGGGAAATTCTTAGAAATGCACAATCTGCCAAGGGTGAATCAGGAAGAAATAGACAATATGAACAGACCAATCACAAGCACTGAAATTGAAACTGTGATTAAAAATCTTCCAACAAACAAAAGCCCAGGACCAGATGGCTTCACAGGCGAATTCTATGAAACATTTAGAGAAGAGCTAACACCTATCTTTCTCAAACTCTTCCAAAATATAGCAGATGGAGGAACACTCCCAAACTCATTCTACGAGGCCACCATCACCTTGATACCAAAACCAGACAAGGATGTAACAAAGAAAGAAACTACAGGCGAATATCACTGATGTACATAGATGCAAAAATCCTCAACAAAATACTAGCAAACAAAATCCAACAGCACATTAAAAGGATCAAACACCGTGATCAAGTGGGATTTATTCCAGGAATGCCAGGATTCTTCAATATTCGCAAATCAATCAGCGTGATACACCATATTAACAAATTGAAGGAGAAAAACCATATGATCATCTCAATAGATGCAGAGAAAGCTTTTGACAAAATTCAACACCCATTTATGATAAAAACCCTCCAGAAAGTAGGCATAGGGGGAACTTTCCTCAACATAATAAAGGCCATATATGACAAACCCACAGCCAACATTGTCCACAATGCTGAAAAACTGAAAGCATTTCCACTAAGATCAGGAAAAAGACAAGGTTGCCCACTCTCACCACTCTTATTCAACATAGTTTTGGAAGTTTTAGCCACAGCAATCAGAGAAGAAAAGGAAATAAAAGGAATCCAAATCAGAAAAGAAGTAAAGCTGTCACTGTTTGCAGATGACATGATACTATACATAGAGAATCCTAAAGATGTTACCAGAAAACTGCTAGAGCTAATCAATGAATTTGGAAAAGTAGCAGGATACAAAGTTAATGCACAGAAATCTCTGGCATTCCTATACACTAATGATGAAAAATCTGAAAGTGAAATCAAGAAAACAACCCCATTTACCACTGCAACAAAAAGAATAAAATATCTAGGAATAAACCTACATAAGGAGACAAAAGACCTGGATGCAGAAAATTATAAGACACTGATGAAAGAAATTAAAGATGATACAGATAGATGGAGAGATATACCATGTTCTTGGATTGGAAGAATCAACATTGTGAAAATGGCTCTATTACCCAAAGCAATCTACAGATTCAATGCAATCCCTATCAAACTATGACTGGCATTATTCACAGAAGTAGAACAAGAAAATTTCACAATTTGTATGGAAACACAAAAGACCCCGAATAGCCAAATGAATCTTGAGAACGAAAAACGGAGCTGGAGGAATCAGGCTCCCTGACTTCAGACTATACTACAAAGCTACAGTAATCAAGACAGTATGGTCCTGGCACAAAAACAGAATGATAGGTCAATGGAACAGTATAGAAAGCCCAGATATAGACCCACGCATATATGGTCACCTTATCTTTCATAAAGGAGATAGGAAAGTACAGTGGAGAAAGGATAGCCTCAATAAGTGGTGCTGGGAAAACTGGACAGGTACATGTAAAAGTATGAGATTAGATACCTCCCTAACACCATGCAGAAAAATAAGCTCAAAATGGATTAAAGACCTAAATGTAAGGCCAAAAACTATCAAACTCTTAGAGGAAAACATAGGCAGAGCACTCTATGACATAAATCACAGCAAGATCCTTTTTGACCCACCTCTTAGAGAAATGGAAATAAAAACAAAAATGAACAAATGGGACCTAATGAAACTTCAAAGCATTTGCACAGCAAAGGAAACCATAAACAAGATCAAAAGACAACCTTCAGAATGGGAGAAAATATTTGCATATGAAGCAACTGACAAAGGATTCATCTCCAAAATTTATAAGCAGCACATGCAGCTCAATAACAAAAAAACAAACAATCCAATCCAAAAATGGGCAGGAGACCTAAATAGATATTTTTCCAAAGAAGATATACATACTGCCAACAAACACATGAAAGAATGCTCAACATCATTAATCATTTGAGAAATGCAAATCAATGAGATATCATCTCACACCAGTCAGAATGGGCATCATCAAAAAATCTACAAACCATAAATGCTGGAGAGGGTGTGGAGAAAATGGAACACTCTTGCACTGTTGGTGGGAATGTAAATTGATACATCCATTGTGGAGAACTGTATGGAGGTTTCTTAAAAAACTACAACTAGAACTACCATATGACCCAGCATCCCACTACTGGGCATATACCCTGAGAAAACCATAATTCAAAAAGAGTCATGTACCAAAATGTTCATTGTAGCTCTATATACGATAGCCAGAGATAGAAATAACCTAAGTGTCCATCATCGGATGAATGGATAAAGAAGATGTGGCACATATATACAATGGAATATTACTCAGCCATAAAAAGAAACGAAATTGAGCTATTTGTAATGAGGTGCATAGACTTAGAGTCTGTCATACAGAGTGAAGTAATCGAAAGAGAAAGACTAGTACCGTATGCTAACACATATATATGGAGTTAAAGAAAAAAATGTCATGAAGAACCTAGGCGTAAGACAGGAATAAAAACACAGACCTACTAGGGAATGGATTTGAGGATATGGGGAGGGGGAAGGGTAAGCTGAGACAAAACGAGCGAGAGGCATAGACATACATACACTACCAAACGTAAGTTAGATAGCTAGTGGGAAGCAGGAGCATAACACAGGGAGATCAGCTCGGTGCTTTGTGACCACCTGGAGGGTTGGGATAGTGAGGGTGGGAGGGAGTGGGGCACAAGAGGGAAGAGATATGGGAACATATGTATATGTATAATCGATTCACTGTTATAAAGCAGAAGCTAACATGCCAATTGTAAAGCAATTGTACTCCAATAAAGATGTAAAAAAAATAAATTAAAAAAAAAGAATTTGCCCATTTCTTCCAGGTTTTCCATTTTACTGGCATTTAGTTCCTATAGTAGTCTCTTATGATTCTTTGTATTTCTGCAGTGTCCTTTGTAACTTTTCCTTTTTCATTTTTACTTTTACTGATTTGAGTCCTGTCTCTATTTCTCTTGATGAGTCTGGCTAAAGGTTTATCAATTTTGTTTATGTTCTCAAACAACCATCTTTTACATTTATTGATTTTTGCTGTTGTTTTCTTTCTTTCTATTTCATTTATTTCTCCTCTGATCTTTATGGTTTCTTTTATTCTGCTAACTTTATGGGGTTTTTTTTCCTTCTTTCTCTAGTTCCTTTAGGTGTAAGGTTAGATTGTTTATTTGAGATTTTTCTTGTTTCCTGAGGTAGGATTTTTATTGCTATAAACTTGTCTCTTAGAACTGCCTTTGCTGCATCCCATATGTTTTGGGTAGTCATGTTTTCATTGTCATTGTTCTCTAGGTATTTTTAAATTTCCTTTCTGATGTGTTCAGTGATCTCTTGATTTTTCAGTAGCATATTGCTTAACTTCCATGTGTTTTTGTTTTTTACAGTTCTTTCCTGTCATTTATTTCTAATCTCTGAGTGTTGTGGTCATAAAAGATGCTTGATACAATTTCAATTTTTTTAGTTTTGTCAGTCTTTATTTGTGATTCACGATGTGATCTATCTCAGAGAATGTTCTGTGTGCACTTGTCAAGAAAATATATTCTGCTGCTTTCAGAGGGAATGTCCTATAAATATCAGTTACGTCTCTCTGGTCTATTATATCATTTAAAGCTTATGTTTTGTTATTAATTTTCCATCTAATTGATCTGTCCATTGGTGTAAGGGAGGTGTTAAAATCTCCCACTATTATTCTGTTACTATTGATTTCCCCATTTATGACTGTTAGCATTTGCCTTATATATTGAGGTGCTCCTATGTTGGTTACATATATATTTATAATTGTTATAACTTCTTCTTGGATTGATCTCGATCATTATGTAGTGCTCTTCTTTGTGTCTATAACAGTCTTTGTTTTAAAGTCTATTTTGTGTGATTGGGTATTGCTACTTCAGCTTTCTTTTAATTTCAATTTTCATGGAATATATTTTTCTATCCCCTCACTTTCAGTCTGTATGTGATCCTATGTCTGAAGAGGGTCTCTTGTAGACAACATGTATCAGGTCTTGTTTTTATATCCATTCAGTCAGTCGATGTCTTTGGGTTGGAGCATTTAATCCATTCACATTTAAGGTAATTATCAATAGGTATGTTCCTATTACCATTTTCTTAATTGTTTTGGGTTTGTTTTTGTGGGGTTTTTTCTTCTCTTGTGTTTCCTGCCTAAAGAAGTTCCTATTTCATTTGTTGTAAAGCTTCTTTGATGGTGGTGAATTCTCTTAACATTTGCTTTCTGTAAAACCTTTGATTTCTCCATTGAATCTGAATGATATCCTTGCTGGGTAGAGTAATCTTGGTTTTAGTTTTTCCCTTTCATCACTTGAAATATATCATGCCACTCCTTTCTGGGCTGCAGAGTTTCTGTTGAAGAAACAGCTGATTCCTTTGTATGTTATTTGTTGCTTTTCCCTTGCTGCTTTTAATAATTTTGTATTTAATTAATTAAATTTTAATTAATTAATCTTTGTATTTAATTGTTTTTATTGTGACTAATATATGTCTGTGCATGTTTCTCCTCAGGTTTATCCTCTATGGGACTCTCTGTGCTTCTTGGCCTTGATTGACTATTTCCTTTCACATGTTAGGGAAGTTTCCGAATATAATCTCTTCAAATATTTTCTAAGTCTCTTTCTTTTTCTCTTCTTCTTCTGGGACCCCTATAATTTGAATGTTGTTGCATTAATGCTGTCCCAGAATTCTCTAAGACGGTCCTCAATTCTTTTTATTCTCTTTTATTTATTCTGTGCCATGGCAGTTATTTCCACCTCTCTATCATCCAGCACACTTATCCATTATTCTGCCTCAGTTATTCTGGTATTGATTCATTCTAGAGTATTTTTATGTTCAGTTATTGTGTTGTTCATCACCATTTGTTCTTTAATTCTTCTGGGTCCTTGCTAAATATTTCTTGTAATTTCTCCATCCTATTACCTAGATTTTGGATCATCTTTACTATTGGTACTCTGAATCCCTTTTCAGGTAGATTGCCCTTTTCCTCTTCATTTATTTGGTCTAGTGGGTTTTTACCTTGCTCCTCTTGCTTCTGGTGTCTGCTCCCAATGGGTGTGGTTGGTCCAGTGTCTTGTGTAGGCTTCCTGGTGAGGGAGGGGACTGATGCCTGCATTCTCGTGGGTGGAGCTGGACCTCATCCATCTAATGGGCAGGGCCACGACAGGTGGTGGGTGGAGTCTATGATCCCTTTTAGGGTTTCTATGATCTCTTTAAGCAATATGTCTGCTAATGATACTTTAGGCAACCTGTCTGCTAATGGGTGGACTTGTGTTCCTATCTTACTATTTCTTTGCTGTGAGGTGTCTGTCACTGGAGTTGGGTGGAGCAGGTCTTGGTATTGAGGTGGAGACCTTTGGGAGAGCTCTCACTTATTAATATTTTCTGGGTCTGAGAGTCCTCTGGCAGTGCAGCCTGCTGAACTCAGCTCTGCTACCTCAGAGCATCAGGCCTGACCTGTATTCAGAGATCCAATACCCTGCAATATGCACAGCAGAAAAAACAAAAACAAAGAAGTAAATAGACAAGCAAAACTCCAAAACAAATGGTAAAAGCAAAATGAAACAGACAAAAACACACCAAAAAGCATGCAAAGAAAAACAGGAATAAAAGAGATAAAAAAGAAGAGTGCAACCAAGAAAATAAATGAACCCAAGAATGGAAACAACAGCAACTAAAATAACAAAACAAAAAACACTTCAGAAGCAGAAAGCAAACTAAAAGAAAGGCAAACAAAGAATAAAACAAAGACAGAAAAACAATCAAGAAAAGATGTAAACCAAAAAAAAGAAAGAAGAAAAGAAAAATCACAAAACAGCAAAAAAATAAGTAAAAATAGAAAAGTATAAAATACTCTTAAAAAAGATAAAAATGAAACAAAACAAAGAATAAAACAGTAAGAATAAAAAACACAATATAGTGAAAAAGTAAGTTAAAACATAACATAAAAATATATTTTAAAATATAGCATAAAAAAGAAATGAAAAATAAAAACTAAAAATTAAAAGAATATTTTTTTAAAAAGAGCAACAACAACAGAACAAAAGAAACAAAAAGTAATAGTATTAATAATAACATTTTCCTGGGTCCTCAGCTGTCAGGGTCTTTGTCCCCACAGTGAGCCACAGTCAATCATTGCCCCATGAAGTCCTCTAATACCTCTATGTATGTCTCTGGACCTAGTGTGGGCACTGTGGGGTCAGCTCAGACTCTGACCTTCTCCAACTCCCACTTTGTCCCTCAAAGTTCACAGTTTTGAAAGATAGACCAGCCTCAGTTGTGGGAACACTTTTTGTCTATTCAGATATTCCACAGTTGCAGGGTTTTCCAAGCCAATTGTGGGGATTTAATCCATGGTTCCTGTGCTGCATGCAGAGATTTCTACTCCTCTTCTTTTGTCGCACCAACCCCTGGGGCTCAGCTTTGGTTTTGGCTCCACCTCTGTGTATGGGTCATCCTCAGATGTCTGTTCCCTGCCCAGTCAAGAGGGGGCAAAAGCAGCAGCTGATTAGGGCACAATTACTCACTCAGGTCGGAGAGAGGAATTGATATGGCAGCCAAAATTGTGATGTGCAGTGAGTTCCTTCAGTAGCAGAGACCAGCAGGAAGTAGCCACAGTCTGGGGCATGCTGTGCACTCTCCTTCAGAAGTTGGCCCCACATCACAGAACCCCTCAGCAGTGGTGGGCTGCACATCCTCCTGGGAAATGTGGGCAGTGACCTGCACTTGCTCACAGGATTCTTAGTGGCAGCAGTAGCAGCTGTAGCAGTCCGTGCTGACCTCTGGGATCCAAGATAGCAGCCATGGCTCATGCCTATCCCTGGATCTCATCTGGTGGTACCCTGTCTCCTGTGAGCACATGGAGAAAGAAGCTCCTATGGTGGTCCTACCCCTTTTCTTGTGTCCCCCCCCCAACAATTTTCTGTTGCCTCTCTGGTGGGCCCAGGCTTCTTCCTGGACTCCCTCAACTTGATGCACTAGCCCCTTCAGGCTGTCTTCATGCAGCCAACCCCAGTCCTCTCTCTGGCCTCTGAACTCTGAAGCCTCAGTCTCAGCACCCAGCCCCCACCACACCAGTGGTCGAGCAGACAAGCATCTCAGGCTGGGAAGTGCAAGTCAACACTGACCCCTGTGTGGGACTCTCTCTGCTTTGCCCTCCACATACCTGTTGCTGCACTCTCCTTTGAGGCTCTGAAGCCCCCCACACCCATGCCAGTGAGGGAGCTCCTTAGTGTGTGGAAACTTCCTCCTTCACAGCTCCCTCCCAGAGGTGCAGGTCCCATCCCAATTCCTTTGTCTGTTTTTTTTTGTCTTTTGCCTTACCTAGTTAGATGGAGATCTTCTTGCCATTTTGGAAGTCTGAGGTCTTCTGCCAGTGTTCAGTAGATGTTCTGTGGGAGTCATTCCATGTGTAAATGTATTTTTGATTTTTCTGTGGGGAGAAGTTGAGCTCCATGTTTTAATCTTCCACCATCTCGAAGGTTCTTCCATTTTGTGGATGTATTCTTGATTTATTTGTGAGAATAGGTAAACTCCACATCTTACTATTCAGTCATCTTGACTCCTCTCCCTAAGTGGTTATTTTTAGATCTGCCTTGGGAAAAGCAAAACAGGAAAATATGCCAAGAACCCTCAGCCCAGGTCCTTATGTAAAATATCTAGAATATGTGTGGGAACAGGATTGTCCTACTGTAAAATACATAGGCATCAATTCAGAATAGGCATTTTCTCATCACTATGACACATGGATAAAGGTGAAAGTTATACAGTTAACTTAGAAAACTTTAACTCTATACGGAATAAAATGTTAACTTTATATAGTAAAATAGATATAGAAAAAATAAGTAAAAATAACTATCACTACTATAAATTAATAAATTCACAACATAAAAAGAGACAAATTGTGACATAAAAAATTAAAAGAGAGGAATTCAAAGGTGAAATATTTTTAGGTGATTGAATGTAAGTTCCCAGTAACCTTAAATCAACTGTTTTAGCTACAGAGGTTTTATGTAAGCCCCATGATAAGTACAAAGAAAAAACCTAGAGGAGACCCACAAAGAGAAGGAAATGAGAAACAGAGTATATCATTATGGAAAATAATCAATTTAAAAAGGTGGGCAGAAATCAATGGGAAAAGAAACAATGAAAATATAAAACAACAAGAAAGTAGTTAGTAAATCAGCATGAGTAAGTCCTTATATAGCAATAATTACTCTAAATGTAAATGCATAAAATTCACCAATCAAAGCACATGGAGTGGCTGGATACATTAAAGAATAACACACATACACAACAAAGACTCAAATAAGTGCTGCCTACAAGACACAAAATTGAGCCTTATAAATTTTCATAGAGATGGAAAACCATATACCATGTACATGGAAATGTAAAGAAAGTGAAAATAGCTATACTTATATCAGACAAAATAGACTTTAAGTCAAACACAGTAAGAAGAGACTAGGAAGACTATTAAAAGACAAAATTTCATAAAAATGTTTAACAGTTGAACATACACATATTTCCATTATTGGAGCACCTCAAAGTATTACAAAAATACTAAGAAATGAAAGGTACTATGATAATAGTAGGGGATTTTATATCCACTTTCAACAATGGAGAGATCATCCAGGCAGAATCAAATAGGAGATAATGGACTTCAACCAAACATTAAACCTAGTGACCTAAGAGATACCTAAAGAACATTCCATCTAAGAGAGCAAATAACATAAAACAGGGAATGTAAAGCTCACTGGTAATGGTAAAAATATAGTCACATTCTCTGATATGATCATTGTAGGACATAATTCATTTACAATTCTAGTTTAAATGTTAAAATACAAACGTATTAGAAATAACCACAAGTCAAATAATGTTATTGGATAAACAATATTAAAAAGTAAATTGTAATACCAGTAACCTAAAATGTAGGGAAGATGAAAAGTAAAATAATACAGTATAGGAATGCTATTAAAGTTAACTAGTTTAATTGTAGTGCTTAATTCGCTTATAATTCTAGTTTAAATATTAAAATAAACACATATTAAAAATAAGTGTAAGTAAAATATGTTATTGGATTAACAATATAAAAATGTAAACTGTAGTATCACTAACCTAAATGTGTGGAAGAGGAGATGTAAAATAATACAGTATAGAAATGCTATTGAAGTAAATTAGTTTAAGAAAGAGTGTTATATTTTAAGATATTTTATGTAAGCCTCATAATAACTACAAGAGTAAAATCTGTAGTGGGTACTCAAAAGAAGATGATAAAGATGTAAAAGAACATGATGCAAAAAGTCAGCAAAATAACAAAAGATAGCAGCATCATAAGGAGCAAGGAGTAATAAATTTACAAAAGAGAAAACCATTAACAAAACAGTGTTACTCTACCAGTGATCACTTTAAACAATCCAATCAAAGACATATAATTGATGAAATAAAAGAAAACTGTATCCCTTAATGTGCTGCCTACAGGTGACTCACTTTAGCTTTAAAGACATTCATGGACTGAGAATGAATGGAAAAGAAGAGATATTTCAAGCAAACTATAGCTACAGACTGGGGAAACAAGAGGAACACTTATTATATCAGACAATACAGACCTTCAACTAAAAATGGAGAAAAGAAAGAAGTTTATTATATAAGGATAAAGATATCAATCCATCAAGAAAATGTAACAATTGTAAACATGTAGGCAGCCTACATTGGAAAACCTAAATATATAAAGAAAATAATCACAGAACAAATGATAAAATAAACAGCAATATAGTGACAATTTGGGACATAAGCACCCCACTGTCAACAGTGAATGGATTATCCACAGAGTTCAATAAGGTAACACTGCACTTGGATAAAACTATAGGCCAAGTGGACCCAACAGACATATACAAAGCTACATCTACTTGATAACTTCAGAACACACAATCTTCTCAAGCACACACAGAACATTTTTAGAATAGACTATGTAACAATGTTATCCCCCAAAACAAGTCTAGCTTGTTAAGATTGTTACTATTTTCTTTCTTTTGCTGATTTTGGTGTTTGTTTTTTCTTCATTTTATAATTTCTTTAGATGAAAAGTTAAGTGTTTTACTTGTAATATTCCTTGCTTCTTGAGGTAAGCCTCTATTGCTATAAAATTCCGTATTAGAATGACTTTTACTGTATACCATAGACTTTGAAAGCTGTGTTCCCATTTTTACTCATCTCAAAATATTTTTTGATTGTGTTTTTGTTTTGTTGACCCACTGGGGTTTTTTGCATGATTTTTATTTTCCACATATTTGTATTTTTGTTTGTTTCTTTTCCTTATAGTTGAATTTTAGTCACATAGAACTGTGGTGAGATAAGATACTTGATATAATTTCAATCTCATTAAATTTATTGAGACTTTTTCTGTGGTCTAGTATATAATTTACCTCAAAGAGTGTTCCATGTTGTCCTGCTTTAAATGGAATGTTTCATAGGTATACTTACTAATTTCATCTAATCCAACATGTCTCTTAATGTGAGTGCTTTTTATTGATTTTCTCTCTGGATGATCTAGCCATTGATGTAAGTGGAGTGTTAAAATGCCCAACTATTATTGTGTCACTGTTAATTTCTCCCTTTAAGTTGGTTAATATTTGTCTTACACATAGGTGCTTCTATGTTGAGTGCACATATATTTATAATTACTTTTCTTTTCTTTTCTTTATTTTTTCGTGGTGCATGGGCCTCTCACCACCACGGCCCCTCACGTTGTGGAACACAGGCTCTGGACATGCAGGCCCAGTGGTCATGGCCCACGGGCCTAGCCTCTCCACAGCATGCGGGATCCTCCTGGACCAGGGCATGAACCCATGTCCCCTGCATCAGCAGGCGGACTCTCAACCACTGCGCCACCAGGGAAGCCATATTTATAATTTTTATATCTTCTTGTTGAATTTATCACTATTCAATTGATCATTATTCAATGGCTATTTTTGTCTCTTGCTATGGTCTTTGTTTTAAAGTCTATTTTGTGTAATATAAGAATTCCTAATCCTGCCCTCTTTTTATTTTTATTTGCATGGATCATTTTTTGTACTCCCACTTTCAGTCTGCATGTGTCTTTAGATCTGAAATGAGTCTCTTCCAAGCAGCACATGTGTGGGTCTTGTTTTTATCCATTTAGTTGCTCTATGACTTTTCATTGGAGGATTTAGTTTATTTGTATTTATAATAATCATTGATAGATATGTGTTAAAGCAATTTTGCTGATTGTTTTCATAGTTTATTGTTTGTTTGTTTTGTTTCATTCTTTTTCTCTCTTCTCTTCTGAATTGATGACTGTCATATTTATGTTTGGACTTTTTCCCTTACTTATGTGTATCTTTTATAGAATTCTGGTTACTATGAGGTTTATATATACCTGTATCTCTATCTATTTATCTATGTATCATCTGTATATCTATCTATCATCTATTTTTATATATTATTATTTTAAGCTGATGATCTCTTACATTGGAATGCCTTTTAACAGCCTTAAATTCTTACTCCTCAATTACATTTAATGTTTTGCTATCATAGTTTACATCTTTTTGCTTTGTGTATCTATTAATTGATTCTTGTGAACATAGATAATTTTACTGCTTTTTCTTGTATTCTTCCTAAGCACTGTGACATTGTGGCTCTACTAACTTTACTGTATATTTGCCTTTACAAATGAAAATTTTCTTTTTATAATTTTATATTTCTAGTTATATTTTTCTTTTTGCACTGAGAAGTCCCTTTAACTATTTCTTGTAAATCTTTTTCATTGGTGCTGATCTCTTTAAGTTTTTGCCTGTCTGTAAAACTCTTTATCTCTCCTTAGAATCACCTTGCCAAGTATATAGAGTCTTCCTGACTTTAGGTTTTTTCCTTTCACCATTTTAAATATATTCTTCTTTCTAGCCTGCAAATATTCTACTGAAACATCAGCCAATTGTCTTATAGCAGTTCCCTTTTACACAATTAGTTGATTTTTACCTTGATGCTTTTAGTACTCTCCCTTTACTTTTAATTTTTTTCCCCATTTTAATTACAATATATCTTGGTGTGAACCTCTTTGTGTTGATCTTGTTGGGGATTCTCTGAGATTCCTGGGCTTAAATGTCTGTTTTCTTTCCCATGTTAGGGTATTTTTCACCTATTATCACTTCAAATGTGTTCTCTACCTCTTTATCTCTTGTCCTTCTGCAACCTCCATAATGTAAATATTATTATGTTTGATGTTGTCTCAGAGGTCTCTTGTACTGTCCTCATTTATTTTTTCCTTTTTCTGTTCAGCTTAATTGATTTCCACTACTTTGACTTCCAGCTAGCTGATCTGTTCCTCTGTATCATCTAATCTACTGTTGATTCCTATGAGTGTATATTTTATTTCAGTTAGCATACAATTCAACTCTTTTCGTTTTTATTTATATTTTAAATTCTTTGTTAAACTTCTTAATGTAGTTACCTATTTTTCTCCAGAGTTTCTTGAGCATCTTTATGATCATTACCTTGAACCCTTTTTTGGTTTAATTGCATATCTCCACTTTTTTAGATATTCTGGGGTTTTATCTTTTTCCTTCTTTTGGAACAAATTTTTGTATCACAAAGTTTTGCCTAATTTCTGTGTTTATTTTTATGTATTAAGTAGAAAAATTAAGTTTCCTGATTTTGAAGAAGTGTCCTTATGTATGAGACGGCCTATGTAGCCTAGCAACAGACTCCTGTCTCATTACAAAATCTATATGACCCCTAGGTGTTCACTATGTAGGCTGAGTAGCCCCTTCTCTTGTGGTGGGACTTATTAGAGTGAGCATACTAGACGGTGGGGTTGTCCTCAGCCATTTTGGCTGTCAGGACTTGTTTCATGCAGAGGCTTCCAGCCACTGGTTGGCAAGGCCATTAATAGGGAAACTTGGCTGCATAAACTTGGGTGTCCCTGTGCTGGTGTTAGTTGACTGTTGGGTGGAGATGTGTCTCACAGCAACTGACTCAAGGAGTCTTGGGGCAGCTGGTATAAGTTCTGGGTAGTTCCAGTGCTGTTGCCATCCTGCTAGAGGGTGATGTCAAGGTCTTGAGTGTCCCAGGGCTGTTGCCTGCTTACTGATGGACAAGGCTGTATCTCAGCATGGATGACTGTTGACCATGGTGGGTCAGTTCTAAAATTTGTGTTGGGTCCTTTTATAGTTTCAATTGCTTTGGTAATGCATTTCTTCTGTGTGTTAATTTTTCCCCCAAGCTCACTAAACTGCCTTTCTGAATTTTTGGCAGCTCTTTGAGTTTCTTCATAACAGCTATTTTGAAATCTCTATCACTTAAATAGCAAAATTCCATGATCTTAAGTTTGGCTTCTGGAGTTTTGTTATTTCCAATTTTTGATACCATGATAGTATAGTTCTTCAATCTTGCTTGATGAGTTGTTCTTCTGCTGGCACATTTGAAGTAGCCAACACATTTCTTCTTTAGGTAAAAGTTTTTTACTTGATTTTCATATTTCAACAGAGTATTTAGAGGTGTTTCTTTTTCAGTAGATTGCACTGTAGCACCAGTTTTTTACTTTCTCTTACCTAAAGTGTCTCAGGGTCTATGAGAGTCAGCACTTTCCACCATCTGCAGCCTCCACTCTCATTGCCACTGCTTTTTCCTTCAAGGTATCTGACAGCTGCTGCCAGTGTCATTGTTTTTGCTTGCTTCACTACTTGTGACAATATAATCGTGAATGTCTCTGCCATATCTGTGTCACCTGAGTCATGGGCTTTACCACCATGTGGGAAGGGTGAAGGTGGGGTGTGAGTAGGTGGCCTGATTATCTTTGTCATTTCCATGGTTATAGGGCTCTTGTATGCATCACTGTGACATTGAAGGTGAGGGAGACAAGGTTTTCTGGCACCTCCACACTTGGGGGACAGTGTTGTTGACCCTGCTTCCAACAGGGCCTGCTGCTGTTGAGTTTCCTGTGGCTATGCATGGGTTTTCTTGTGTTCAGGAGACTGAAATTTTGTGTGCAAATTCCAATGTTTCTACCAGGTTTTCTGGGACTAAGGGCTCAGTTACAATGGCTTGTGTGCCACGATTGCAGTCACTGCCTTTACCACTTCCTTGAAGTTACCCATGAGTTAAAATCAACCAAACTTTAAATTTACAGATGTGTGTAATTCTAGGGCATCATGATGTTTTAGACAGAGGACTTTTTGTAGGGTTATGGATGTTTACTTATTGTACATTAAAAGCCAACATAGCCACCATGAGGCTGACATCACTTCTGACATTGGTCTTGACAATGATTATTTTATATGACACATAAAACACATTTAAAAAAAAACCAAAGAAGTGGAACTACATCAAACTGAAAAATTTTGTTTGAATAGCAAAAAATGAAAAACCATAAAAGGAAACAAACAATGAATAAACAAATCTATGCACAAATTGGCAACTTACAAATTGGGAGTACAGTTTTGCATACTACATATCTGATAATTGGTTAGTACTCTAAATATATATAGAATTCATTAAACTAAATATGAAAACAAACAAACAACACACTTATAGTGTGTGAAAGACCTGAACAAACACTCTAAAAGAGCTTTTAAATTGTCAACAGGTACATAATAAAGTGTACAACATCACTAATTATACAAAAAAAAATGAATCATGACACATCTGGTAGAATGTCTATAATCAAAAAGACAATGTGAGATATTGATGAACATGAGGAGGAAAGGGAAACATTGTGCACTGTAGTTGCAATGTAAATTGATACAAAACCTATGGAAACCCTATAGAGTAGCTGAAAAAATTAAAAATAAAACTATCATTTGCTCCAGAAATTCTACAATATATCTGAAAAAAGATAAATTACTATACAAATGATAGTAATTATTATTTCCATTATATAAGTAAACTATAGTAACGGTTATAGAAATATCTGCACCCTCATTTTTTGGCAGTATTATTTACAGTAATCAAGATATGAAAACAGTCTAAGTGTCCATTGATGAAAAGATGGATAAAGAAGGTATGGTATCTACATACAGAGGTGTACCATCCACCATAAATAAAAAAGACATCTTGATATTTGTTACAACACTTAAAAATTAAGGGCATTGTGCTAAGTTAAGAAAGTCACAGAAAGACAAACATCATATTATTTATATGTGGAATATAAAAACAAAATTAAATTCACACAAAAATATCAGACTTATGCTTTCCACAGGCACACACTGGGGATGGATGAATTGGATGAAGGTGTTCAAAAAGTGTAAAATACAATGGATTTAATGTAGATCTTGATGATTCTACTTAACACTGTTTGGTGGTCAATTTGAAAGTTGCTAGGAGAGTAGACCTTACAGTTCTCATAAAAATTAAATCATAACTATTCAAGATAATGGATGTTAATTAAACATTAACACTAAACTTACTGTGATGTTATTTCACAATATATGTGTGCCATATCATTATGCAGTACACCTTAAACTTATATAGAGCTGCATGTTAATAGCAAAAATTAAAAATAATAAATAAAATAATAGAAAATTAAAGCAGACCAATAATGAACAATGAGAATAACTTGATTTTAAAAACCTCACAAGGGGGTTTCCTTCATGGTGCAGTGGTTAAGAATCTTCCTACCAATGCAGGGGACATGGGTTTGAGCCCTCGTCTGGGAAGATCCCACATGCCATGGATCAACTAAACCCATGTGCCACAGCTACTGAGCCTGTGCTCTAGAGCTCACGTGCCACAACTACTGAAGCCTACATGCCTAGAGCCTGTGCTCCACCTCAAGGGAAGCCACAGCAACGAGAAGCCTGTGCACCGCAACAAAGAGTAACCCCCGCTCACCACAACCAGAAGAAGCCCGCGCTCAGCAACAAAGACCCAATGCAGCCAAAAATAAACAAATAAATAAATTTATAAAAAAAAAAAAAACTTCCCAAATTAGAAAAACGCAGTGTGAAAATTTCACTAATGAAATTTTTTCTACAAAAAATTTAAAGAAGAAATAATACAAATCATTCTCAAATGATTGCAAAATATTGAAGAGGAAGAAACACTTCCAAATCCTGACGCCAGCGTTACTCTGATACCTAAGACAGACAAGTACACTAAAAGAAAAGAAAATTACAGGCTTTTATCCCTGATAAATGAAAATGTTAACTCTATGGCAAATCAAATTCAATGGCATATATTGTCATGATGATGAAGGTGGACATAATGATGAATGGGGGCTTATCCATGATATATAAGATTGTTTCAACACACACAGATTTATAATGCGATGTATCATCTTAGCAGAGTAAAGGATAAAATTCATATGATTATTTCAATAGATACAGAAAAAGTTGACTGTATTCAATATCCTTTCATGATAAAACTCTCAACAAATTAGGTACAGAATAATGTATCTCAACATAATAAAGGCCATATATGAGAAGCCCACAGGGAACATCATACTCAACAGCAGAAAGAAAGAAAAAGTATTTTTAATAAAATCAGAACAAGGTAAGGAAGCCACTCTTGTCACCTCTATTCGACATAACACTGAAAGACGGAGCCATTATAATTAGGCAAGAAAAATAAATAAAAGTCACACATGTCAAAAAGGAAGAAGTAAAATTATCACTTTTCAGATGAGGTAACTCTATATAGATATATCAATATGTCAATGACATTTTCCACAGGTAAAGAAAAAACTACCCAAAATTGGTATAAAATCATGAATGATTTCATACAGATTTTAAGAAACAAGACCATATTTGGAGGTATCACACTTTCTGATTTCAAATTTTATTAAAACCCTACAGGGACTCCCCTCATGGTGCAGTGGCTAAGAATCTGCCTGCCAAATCAGGGTACAAGGGTTTGATCCCTGGTCCAGGAAGATCCCACGTGCCCTGGTGAAACTAAACCTTTGTGCCAAAACTACTTAGCTTACACTCCAGAGCCCAAGAGGCACAACTACTGAATGCCGCACCCTCTAGTGCCCACGTGTTGCAGCTATTGAGCCTGTGTACTGCAACAACCGAAGCCCATGCATCTAGAGCCCATGCTCTGCAACAAGAGAAGCCACCACAATGAGAAGCCTGCACACCCAACAAAAAGAAGCCCCACTTGCCTCAACTACAGAAAGGCTGCCTGCAGCAATGAAGACCCAACACAGCCAAAAATAAAAACAAAAATCTTATAATGATCAAACCAGTGTGAGTATGGTATAAGAACAGGCACAAAGACATGTGAAACAGAGTAGTGGCCCCAGAAATTAATGCACACATATGTGAAAAAGTAATGTTTGACAAGTGCACAATAAATATACAATTGAAAAAGATGATATCTACAATAAGTGGTGTTTGAAAATCAGTGTATCCATGTGAAAAAGAATAAAACTGGATCTTATCTACAAAATTCACACAAATTAACTCAAAATAGATTGAAAACTTAAATGTAAGACCTGAAACCATGATACTCTTAGAGAAAATAAGGGGGAAGCACTCCTTGCTGTTGGCCTTGGCAATGATACTCTTTATGGATGTATAATTCATTTACAATATTACAGTAGTTTCAGGTGCACAGCCGAGTAGTGATTCAGTATTATTACAGATTAAACTCTATTAAAAATTATTATATAACTATATTTTCCTGTAAATAATATAAAATATATTCTTGTTGCTTATCTATTTTATACATAGCTTTTTTTGTCTGTTAATTCCATAGACATAATTTGCCACTCCCTGCATATACTATCCTTCTGGTAACTGCTGGTGATTTTCTATATCTGTAAGTTTGTTTCTGTTTTGAATGTACATTCATTTGTATTATATTTTAGAATCCATATATGTGATATTATACAGTATTTGTCTTTCTTTCTCTGACTTATTTTACTAGACATAATATGCTCTATGTTCATGCTGCAAATGACAGAATTTTATGCTTTTTTATTGCTGAGTAATATTCCATTATAGATATATATCTCACACCTTATTTATCCAATTTTCTCCTTTTTAAACCTTAAAAAAACTTTTAATTAAAGTACAGTTGATGCAAAATATTATATGTTACATATGTAGAATATACTGGTTCACAATTTTTAGAAGTCATTTTCCATTTATACTTATCATAACATATTGACTATATCCCCTGTGTAATAATATATGCTTTAGTTTATTTAATATGTAATAGTAAACAACTCTTAATCTGCTATACCTATATTGCCCCTCCCCATTCCTCCACACTGGTGACAAAAATTTCTTCTCTATGTCCTTCTCATTTTTGTTATATTCACTGCTTTGTTGTATTTTTTAGATTCCACATGCAAATGATATCATACAGTATTTTTCTTTCTCAGTTTGAGTTATCTCAGTATCATATCCTTTAAGCCCTCCATGTTGCTGCAAATGGCAAAATTTCATTCTTTTTTTATGGCTGAGTAGTATCCCATTATATGTATATGAATATCCATTCATCCGTTTATGGATATTATAGATACTTTGGTTTCTTCCTTGTATTGGCTATTGTAAGTAATGATGCTATAAACATTGGGGTGCATGTATCTTTTTGAATTAATGTGGGTTTTTTGGATATATACCCAGGAGTGGAATTGCTGCCTTGTATGGTAGTTCTATATTTAGCTTTATGAGAAACCTTCATACTGTTTATCAGAGTAGATGGCCCAATTTACTTTCCCACCAACAATATTCAAAGGTTCTCTTTTTTCCACATCGTCACCAATATATATATATATTTTTTTGGCGGTACACAGGCCTCTTACTGTTGTGGCCTCTCCCGTTGTGGAACACAGGCTCCGGACGCATAGGCTCAGGCCATGGCTCATGGGCCCAGCCGCTCCGCGGCATGTGGGATCTTCCCGGACTGGGGCACGAACCCCAGTTCATCGGCAGGTGAACTCTCAACAACTGCGCCACCAGGGAAGCCCACCAACATTTGTTATTTGTAAACATTTTGATGATAGTCATTCTGACAGATGTGAAGTGACATCTCATTATGGTTTTGATACACATTTCCCAGATGATTTGCAAAGTCAGGCATATTTTCATGTGCCTGTTGGCCATCTGCATTTCCTCTTTTGAAAAATGTCTATTCAGTTCTTCTGACCATTTCTAAATCAGGTTGTTTGTTTATTTGATGTTGAGTTGTATGAGCTGTTTTATGTGTTGAATGGTAAACTCTTATTGATCTTATCATTTGCCTATATTTTCTCCCATAGATTGTATATTTTGCCAATGGATTCCCTTGTTCTGAAAATTAGGTCCCATTTGCATATTTTTGCTTTTATTTATTTTCCCTCTGGAGACAAATCCAAACAAATACTGCTATGATTTATGTCAAAGAGTGTTCTACTTATGTCTTCTTCTAGGATTTTTATGGTTTCTGGTCTTACATTGAGGTCTTTAATAAAATTTGTTTATTCTTGTATATCATGTCAGGAAATATTCTACTATCATTGCTTTACACATAACCATTCAGCTTCCCCAACACCACTTATTGAAGAGACTGTCTTTTCTCCATTGTATGTTCTGCATTGTACCTTCCTGTCTCCTTAGTCATTTAGTCAAGATTAATTGACCACAGGTGCATGGGTTTTTTCTATGTTCTGTATTCTGTTCCATTGAACTAAGTATCTGTTTTTGTGCCAGCGCTATGTTGTTTTGACTACTGTCACTTTCTAATATAGTCTGAAGTCTTGGAGGATAATAACTGTAGCTTTCTCCTTTTGTCCCAAGGCAGCTTTTGCAATTCTGACTATTTAGTGATTCCATATGAACTTTAGGATGACTTATTCTTTTTCTGTGAACAATGTCATGGGTATATCGATAGGGATTCTTTTGGGGACTATGGCCATTTTAACAATATTAACTCTTTCAATCTAAGAGCACAGGACAGATTTCCATTTCTTTGCATCATCTTTAATTCATCAATGTCCTGTAGTTTTCAGAGTATAAGTCTTTCATCTTCTTGGTTAAATTTATTCCCATGTATTTTATTCTTTTTGATGTGATTTTAAACAATTTTTTCAATTCTCTTATGAATAGTTCATTATTACTATATTGAAAAGAAACAGATTTCTGTATTTTAATTTTGAATGATGCAATTTTGTTACATTTATTAGTGTTAATAGTTTTTGGTAGACATGTTACATTTTTTGGTATAAAATATCTTGTCATCTGAAAATATGGACAAGTTTAAGCTTTTCCTTTCAATTTGGATGACTCATTTCTTTTTCTTGTCTGATTGCTGTGGCTGGGACTAAAAAGCTGTTGAGTATGATCTTAGTTGTGGATCTGTCATAAATGATTTTTTTGGTGTGGGATATTTTCCCTCTGTACTCACTTTGATGAGAGATTTTATCATGAATGGATGTTGATGGTTTTCAAAAACTTTTTCTGCTTCTTTGAGATTATTGTGATTTTTACCTTTCCTTTTGTTAATTTGTTGTGTCCCTTTGATTGATTTGCAAATGTTGAACCATACTTATGTCCCTTGAAGAATTCCAAGTTGATCGTGGTTTATGATCATTTTAATATATTGTTTGATTAGGTTTATTTGTATTTTGTTCACATTTTTAGTATTTATCTTTAACAAAGAAATTGATCTGTAATTTTCTTTCTTTCTTTTTATGTAGTGTCTTTTTTCTGGTTTTAGTAATAAGGTAATAGTGGGCTTGAAGAATGAATTCAGGAATTTTCTGTCTTCTTCAACTTTTTAGAACAGTTTCAGAATGATAGGTATTAGTGTTTTTCTGTTATGTAGAATTTTGCAGTTAAGTTGACAGACTTTTTTGTTTTGTTTGTTTTGTTTTTTTGGGTTCCTTTGCTGAGTCTTTTCTCATTATTACAAATTCAATTATAGTACTTGTAATCAGTCTGTTCAAACGGTTTGCTTTTTCTTGATTCAGTCTCTGCAGTTTATATGTTTCTATTAATTTTCCCATATTTCTAAGACATCCAGTTTTTTGGCATTTAATTTTAATATCCTCTTATGGTTTTTTGTTTCTCTGTGCTATTGGTTGTTATTTCTCCTGTGTTTTTTTTGTTTGTTTGTTTTATTATTCCATTCATTTCAATCCTTTCTTTTTCCTCTGTTTGAGCCTGGTTAAAGACTTACCAATTTTGTTTATCTTTTTAAAAATCCTTCTGTTTGTTTCATTGATCTTTCTATTGTTTTCTTTTTAATCTTTAATGTTATTTAAATGTTATTCATTTCTCTGTGTCTTTAATATGTTCTTCCTTTATGAATTCCTTTAGGTGACAGGTTAGGGTATTTGAGGTTTTTATTTTATTCTGTTTTGGATTTTTTTGTTTTCTTTTTGTTTTTTAGAAAGGTCTGTATCACTATAAACTTTTCTCTTAAAATGATGTCTATGGCATCCCTCGAGAGAGTTTGGAGTGTTGTGTGTCCATTTTCATTTGTTCTATGTAATTTCTAATTTATTCTCTGATTTCTTCATTGACCCATTGGCTTTTCAGCAGATAAAAGCTAATGGGTAGATTGTTTCATCTCCACTTTTTTGTTATTTTCTTATTATCCTATCTGTTATTGATTTCCAGTGTCCTACAATAGTGATGGGAAAAAATCATTGATAAAATGTCTATCCCTTTAAAGTTGTCAGGCTCATTCTGTGGCCTAGTACGTGATCTCCCTGGAGATGGTTCCATATGCACTTAAAAGAATGTATTTTGTTTTTTGAAGTGTAACTTCTTGGAGGGAACTATTAAGTACAACTGCTCAATTGTGTCATTTAAGACCACTTTCAGCTTTTTGATTTTTCTGTCTGAATGATCTCTTCACTGGCATAAGTGTGCTGGTCAAGTATTCTACATTATTGCATTATTTTTCATTTTTCCCTTTATGTCTGTTAGTATTGCTTTATATACTGCGGTGCTCCCTGTATGACTGCATGTATGTTAATAAGTGTAATATACTTTTCTTGTATTGATTCCTTTGTCATTATATAATACCATTCTTTGTCTTTTGTTACAAAGTCTATTTCATATAATAGGAGTTTTTGGTAGCCCTGCATTTTGTCATTTTCATTGATTAAATCTTTTTCAATTCACTTGCTTTCAGTGTGTGTGTGTCTTTATCCTTGATGTGAGTCTTTTGGGGGCAGTATATCAAAGGGTCATGTTTTTATTGCTTAATCAACCACCCTATGTCTTTTGATTAGAGCTTTCAGTCCAGTGACATTCAAAGTAATTACTGACAGACTTTCAAGGTGGCAGAGGAATAAGAGGTTGAGATCACCACCCTTCCCACAAATACATCTACATGTGTAACAGCTCCTACAGAACACCTACTGAATGATTGCAGAAGACCTCAGACTTCCCAAAAGGCAAGAAACTCCCTAACGTACTGGTGTAGGGCAAAAGAAAAAACAGAGAAAAAAGAATAAGAATGGGATCTGCCTCTCTGGAAGGGAGCTTGAAGGAGGAAAAGTTTCCACACACTAGGAAGCCCATTACTGGCAGAGATGGTGGGTGTGTTTGGGGGGACGTTTCACAGCCATGTAGGAGAGTGCAACAACAGGGGTGCAGAGGGCAAAGCAGAAGGATTCCTTCACAGAGGATTGGTGCTGAGCAGCACTCACCAGCCTTAGAGGCTTGTCCACTCACCCACTGGGATGAGAGGGGGCTGGAAGCTGAGGCTCTGGTTTCAGAGGTCAGATCCCAAGAAGAGGACTGAGGTTGGCTGCGTGAACACAACCTGAATGGGGCTAGTGTTCCACAGTTAGCCAGGAGGGAGGCCAGGAAAAACTCTGGAGTTGCCTAAGAGGCAAGAGACCATTGTTTCAGGGTGTGTGAGGAGAGGGGATTCAGAGCACCTCCTAAATGAGCTCCAGAGACAGGTGTGATCTGCAGATATCAGTACAGACACCAGAGATGGTCAGGAAACACTAAGGCACTTAGTAAGTGTAAGCAGCACTTCAGCCACCAAGAAACCTGTGTGCAAGCACAGATCACTATCCACACCTCCCCTCCTTGAAGCCTGTGCAACATGCCACTGCCAGCGTCCCATGATCCAGGGAGAACTTCCCTTGGAGGACACATGGTGTGCCTCAGGCTGTTGCAACATCATGCCAGCCTCTGCTACTGCAGGCTTTCCCTGCATTCCATACCCCTTGCTCACCCTGGCCTGAGACAGAAACCCCTAATCGGGTGCTCCTTTAACCCTGTCCTGTCTGAGTGAAGAGCGGATGCCCTCAGGCAACATACACGCAGAGGCAGGGTCAATCCAAAGCTGAACCCCAGGGGCTGTGTGAACAAAGAAGAGAAATGGAAATTTGTCCCAGAAGAATCAGGAGTAGCAGATTAAATCTCCACAACCAACTTGATATACCCAGCATTTCTGGAATACCTGAATAGACAACAAATCATCCCAAAAGAGAGGCAGTGGACTTTGGGAGCAACTGAAGACTTGGGGTTTGCTTTGTGGATCTAAGTTGTTTCTGGTCTTATGTTTATCTTAGTTTAGTATTTAGAGTTTAATATCATTGGTAGATTTGTTTATTGACTTGGTTGCTCTCTTCCTTTTATATATATATAGATTATATGTGTATATAGATCTATATATCTATATAAATATCTATATCTCTATATATAAATATAGATATAAGTCTATATAAATATCTATCTATATAGATATTTATATATATATAATTATATATATATATAATTTTCTTTTTCTTTTTGTGAGTGTGTATGTGTATGCTTCTTTCTGTGATTTTGTCTGTATAGTTTGCTCTTACCATTTGTTCAAGGGTTATGTCTGTCTTTTTTAGTATACTTTTCAGCACTTGTTATCATTGGTGGATTTGTGTTTTCATTGGGTTGCTCACTTCTTTCTTTCTTTTTCTCTTTTTCATTACTTTTAAATATTTAATTTTTTTATTTTAATAAGTTTTTATTTTATTTTGTTTTGTTTTAATTTTTTCTTTCTTAGTTTCTTTCTTTTTTCTCCCTTTTCTTCAGAGCTGTGTGGCTGACAGAGTCTTTGTGCTCAAGCCGTGTGTCACACCTGTGCCTCTGAGGTGGGAGAGCTGGGTTCAGGTCATTGGTCCACCAGAGAACTCCTGGCTCCATGTAATATCAAATGGCAAAAACTCTCCCAGAGATCTCCATCTCAACACTAAGACCCAACTCCGCTCAACAACCAGCAAGCTGCAATACTGGACACCCTATGCCAAACAACTAGCAGGACAGGAACACAACCCGACCCATTAGCAGAGGGGCTGCATAAAATCATAATAAGTTCACAGACACCCAAAAACCACACCATAGAATGTTGTCCTTCCCACAAGAAAGACAAGATCCAGCCTCGAACACTGGAACACAGGTAACCATCCCCAGGAAGCCTACTCAACCCACTGAACCAAACAAACTCACTGTGGGAAGACACCAAAAACAATGGGAACTAAAACGTGCAGCCTGCAAAAGGAGGCCCAAAACACAGTAAGTTAAGCAACATGAAAAGACAGAAAAACACACAGCAGATGAAGGAACAAGGTAAAAACGCACCAGACCAAACAAATGAAGAGAGAATAAGCAGTTATATGAAAAAATATCAGAGTTGTGATAGTAGAGATGATCCAAAATCTTCTAAATAGAATGGAGAATAAACAAGAAATGTTTAAAAGGACGTTTAAAAGGACCTAGAAGAACTAAAGAGAGAAAAAACAATGACGAACACCACATAAATGAACTTAAAATTCTCTAGAAAGAACCAATAGCAGAATAACGGAGGCAGAAGAACAGAGAAGTGATCCGGAAGATAAAATAGTGGAAATAATTACAACAGAGAAGAATAAAGAAAAAAGGATCAAAAGAATTAAGTACAGACTCAGAGACTTCTGGGACAACCTTAAAGGCACCAACATTCAAATCATAGGGGTTCCAGAAGAAGAAGAGCAAAATAAAGGGACTGAGAAAGTATTTGAATAGATTAGAGTTGAGAACTTCCACAATATGTGAAAAAAATTATTCAAGCAAGTCCAGGAAGTGCGGAGAGTCCCATACACGATAAATCCAAGGAGAAAAAACCCAAGACATAGTAATCAAACTATCAAAAATTAAATAAAAAGAAAAATATTAAAGGCAGCAAATGAAAAACAACAAATAACATACAAGGGAATCCCCATAAGGTTAACAGCTGAACTTTCAGTAGAAATTCTCCAAGTCAGAAGGGAGTGGCAGGACATATTTAAAGTGATGAAAGGGAAAAGCCTACAACCAAGATTACACTACCCAGCCAGGAACTCATTCAGATTTGATGGAGAAATTAAAACATTTACAGACAAGCAAAAGCTGAGAGACTTCAGCACCACCTAACCACCTTTACAACAAATGCTAAACGAACTTCTCTAGGCGAGAAACACAAGAGAAGGAAAAACCTGTAATAACAAACCCAAAACAGTTGATGTAAAAATTAAAACCTTTACAGACAAGCAAAAGCTAAGACAATTAAGCACCAAAAAACCAGCATTACAACAAATGCTACAGGAACTTCTCTAGGCAGGAAACACAAAGGAAGGAGAAGACCTACAAAACAAACCAAAACCAATTAACAAATTGGTAAAAGGAACATACATATTGATAATTAACTTAAATGTAAATAGATTAAATGCTCCAACCAAAAGACATAGACTGGCTAAATGGATACAAAAACAAGACCCATATATATGGTGTCTACAAGAGACCCACTTCAGACCCACTAGAGACATGTACAGAGTGAAAGTGAGGGATGGAAAAAGATATTACGTGCAAATGGAAATCAAAAGAAGCTGAAGTAGCAATTCTCATATAGCACAAAACAGACTTAAAAATAAAGACTACTACAAGAGACAAAGAAGGATACTATATAATACTCAAGGGATAAACCAAGAAGAAGATATAACAATATGCACCCAAATTAGGAGCACCTCAATACACAAGGCAAGTGTTAACAACCATAAGGGGGAAATTGACAGTAACACAATCATAGTAGGGGATTCTAACACCACAATTTCACCAATGGACAGATCATCCAAAATGAAGATAAATAAGGAAAGGCAAGCTTTAAATGACACATTAAACAAGATGGACTTAATTGATATTTATATGACATTCCATCACAAAACAAAAGAATACACTTTCTTCTCAAGTACTCATGGAGCATTCTCCAAGATAGATCATATCTTGGATCAGAAATCAATTCTTGGTAAATTTAAGCAAACTGAAATCATATCAAGTATCATTTCAGACCACAATGCTATGAAACTAGATATCAATTACAGGAACAAAAACTGTAAACAATACAAACACATGGAGGCTAAAGAATATGCTACTAACTAACCAAGAGACCACTGAAGAAATCAAAATGGAAATCAAAGAAATATATAGAAACAAATGACTAAACATGACGACCCAAAACCTACGGGATATAACAAAATAGTTCTAAGAGGGAAGTTTGTAGCAATACAATCCTACCGCAAGAAAGAAGAACATCTGAAATAAAAAACCTAATATTGACCCTAAACAATTAGGGAAAGAACAAACAACTGCCAAAATTAGCAGAAGGAAAGAAATCATAAAGATCAGATCAGAAATAAATGAAAAAGAAATGACGGAAACAATAGCAATGATCAATAAAACTAAAAGCTGGTTCTTTGAGAAGGTAAACAAAATTGATAAATCATTAGCCAGACTCATCAAGAAAAAAAGGAGAAGACTCAAATCAATAGAATTAGAAATGCAAAAGGAGAAGTAAATGACACTGCAAAAATACAAAGGACTGTGAGCTCTGAAATTCTCTTTTATGCCAATAAAATGGACAACCTGGAAGAAACGAACAAATTCTTAGAAATACAGAACGCTCTGAGACTGAACCAGGAAGAAATAGAAAATATGAACAGTCCAATTACAAGCATTGAAATTGAAACTGTGATTTAAAATCTTCCAACAAACAAAAGCCCAGGACCAGATGGATTCACAGGCAAATTCTAACAAATATTTAGAGAGAGATAACACCTATCATTCTCAAACTCTTCTAAAGTATAGCAGAGGGAGGAACACTCCCAAACTCATTCTATGAGGCCAGCATCACCCTGATACCAAAACCAGACAAAGATGTCACAGAGAAGGAAAACTACAGGTCAATATCGCTGATGAACATAGATGCAAAAATCCTCAACAAAACCTAGCAAACAGAATCCAACAGCACACTAAAAGGATCATACACCATGATCAAGTGGGGTTTATTCCAGGAATGCACGGATTCTTCAATATATGCAAATCAACCAGTGTGATACACAATATTAATAAACTGAACGAGAAAAACCATATGATCATCTCAATAGATGCAGAAAAAGCTTTCTACATAATTTAACACCGATTTATGATAAAAACCCTACAGAAAGCAGGTATAGAGGGAACTTTCCTCAACATAATAAAGACCATATATGACAAACCCACGGCCAACATAATTCTCAATGGTGAAAAACTGAAATCATTTCCTCTAAGATCAGGAAGAAGACAAGGTTGTCCACTCCTACCACTATTATTCAACATAGTTTTTTCAGTTTTAGCCACAGCAATCAGAGAAGAAAAAGAAATAAATGGAATCCAAGTCAGAAAAGAATAAGCAAAGCTTATTCTTATTCCAACACCATTTACAAAAATAACCTCAAAATGGATAAAGACTTACTGTAAGACCAGATACAATAAAGCTCCTAGAGGAAAACATAGAACACACTTTCACATAAATTGCAGCAATATTTTTTTTGAATCCATTTCCTAAAGTAAAGGAAATAAAAGCAAAACTAAAGAAAACTACACCAACTGTATATGTATTTTTTATGTTTTCAATAAAAACAGTTTTTAGGTTTTTGAGTTTTTCTGATTTTTATATGTTTTTTTGGCAGCATGTATATGTATGTACAGCATGTATAAAAACATATAGGGAATTCCCTGGCACTCCCGTGGTTAGGACTCTGAGCTTTCAGTACTCTGGGCTTGGGTTCATTCTCTGGTCGGGGAAATAAGATCCCACAAGTATATATATATATAACTGTATATATAACTATATATATAACAATATATATTTTAATACATGCAGCTATCCTATATCTTTTACTACATTTATATTTAATTATTGATAAGTTTGTGCTTATTACCATTTTGTTAAAATTTTTTTCCTGGATGTTTATGTAGTTTTTCTTTTTTTCTTTTCTTCTCTCCTTTATTTGATTTGATAACTATGATTAGCATTGCGTTTAAATTGTTTCTCTTTATTTTTTTGTGTGTCTGTGATAGTTTCTGGTTTGTGTTTATCATGAGCTTTATATATAGCTAAATATATAGATGTCTATTTTACTCTGATCATCCCTTAAGGTTGAGCATATTCTAACTACCTATATTTTACCCTCCCCACGTTTTATGGTTTTGATGTTATATTTTACATCTTTTTATTGTGTACATTCCTTAACTACTTACTTGTGTATAGGTAATGTTATGACTGTTTTATTAACTTTTCCACTAGCTTTATAAGTGACATATCCCTTACTACCTTTCTGATATGTTAGAGTTTACTAGTGAGATTATTTTTCAGAATATTTTACTTTTAGCTGTGGCATTTTCCTTTCTGCTTAGAGAAGTTTCTTTAACATTGCTTGTAGGCTTGTTTAGGAGTGATGAATTCTTTTAGTTTTGCTTGTACATAACTATTTCTCACCTTCATTTCTGAGTGATAACATTGCTAACCAAGTAGAGCATTCTTGATTATAGTTGTTTTTGTTGCGCACGTTGAATCTATTGTGTCACTCCCTTCTCACCTGCTAACTTTCTCCTGAGAAGTCAGTTGACAGTCTTATCAACATTACCTTGAAACTGTCTAGCTTTACGCTTTCTTTGTTTAAGAATCTCTCTGTATTCTTAATTTTTAACATTTTAATTACAATGTGTCTTGAAAGTCAAGAAAAATTTTACCCGTTATGTGTTAATAATTTCTCCTTCATGTTTTCTCTCTCTTCTCCTTCTGAATCCTCTATAATCAGAATGTTGTAGGGGGTCCCTAAACTATGCTCATTTTAAAAATTCTCTTTTCTTTTCCTCTTGTTCTTGGTGATTTCCACTACTCTGTCTTCTTGATTGCTCATCCATTCTTATGTATGATCTTGTCTACTGTTGATTTCCTCTACTGTATATTTTATTTCATTTAATTTATTCTTCATCTCTGATTGGTTCTTTTAAAATATTTTCTAATAATTTCTTGAAGTTCTTGCTGTCTTCATCCATTTTTTTCTCCTGAGTTTAATGAATATTTAATAAATATCTAAACCTTTTATTCGGTGGATTGCTATCTCCATTTTTTCTGATTATTTTTGTCTCCTTCCTTCATTTGGAAAATATTAGTCTCTCTCCTAATTTTGTCAAGTTCTCTGTTTACTTCTATATATTAGGTAGGTCCTTTATATTTCTCAATGTAGAGAAGGCACCTTATGTAGAGATACCTATGTCCAGCAGCATATTTCCCTCTGGCCACTAAAGCTAGATGTTGTACAAGTTTACAACTGTGTGAGCTGCATGTGGCTTTTTATTATTCTGGGGTTTACTACTGTGGGCACACTCGTTGGTGAGACTGGATTTGTCCCAGCTGGCTGCAGATGCACAGGTGTAGGGCGGGGAGACCTCAAACACTGCAGATTGTGTTGCCTGAATGTGCACAATTACTGTGCCCATGCTGGTGGTCAGGCCGGGGCCATAGTATAGCTCATTGCAAAGCACATGTGGGCACATGATGGGTGTGAAAGGCCGTGACATGCCTAGCTTTGTGACCCAAGCACAGAACATCTGTGGGCATGCTGGTGGGTGTGACAAGCTTCTACCATGGTTAGCTGAAGAGGTGAATTTCTGCTGTGGGTGTGGTGGTGGTGGAAGGCCCATGGCACCAAGTGGTGCATTTCTGCTTTGGATGAGGAAGTTCCATGGCACCACTGGCTGCAAGGCCTGGCCACGCTTGACTGCTGCCAGTGCACTAGTGGGTAGATCAAGGCCCAAGGCATGGCTTTTATGTGGCCTGGCAGTGTACAACTATGTGGTTATGCTAGTGGGCAGGACACGCTCCCCACATGGCTGGATGTAATACCAGGCTGCTTGCCACTGCTGTGGGCATGCAGGCAGGTGAGACAGAGCCCCTGCCTGGCTGGTTGCAAGGCTGCTTGTGTTTTGCCCTTCAAGTGTTCTGGTGGGCAAAACAGGGCTCTGGTGTCACTTGCTGTGAGGTCCTGTAACACACAGCCTCTGTG
Organism: Monodon monoceros; assembly: GCF_005190385.1. Classification (NCBI taxonomy): domain Eukaryota; kingdom Metazoa; phylum Chordata; class Mammalia; order Artiodactyla; family Monodontidae; genus Monodon; species Monodon monoceros. Next base: position 41,608 of record NW_021703507.1, on the reverse strand, counting down.
GGTGTTCTGTTGTGTGAAGCAGCCTCCCCGAACGGGTTCTAAGGATCACAGTCTTGCAACTCCTGTGTACACACTTGGGGCAAAGCAGGCTCCCTGTGAGGCTACCTGTGGAGTCAAGTGGCATGTGACTGATATGGGCATTCTCACATATGACTTCCTGTACTGCTAAGTGCCGTGTGACTGCTGCAGACACACTGGTGGCTGGCATAGTCTAGAATATCGGCATTGCTATCTTATCAATAGTCTAGATGGAAAATTGCAAAAGTGTGCCTACCAGCACCAGTGTCATCAGATAGAATGAGATCACAAAAAGGCTGCCACTTGTGTCTCAGTTCTCAGGGGGATTCACAGGAGCCACCTGCCTTCAAGATTAACAAGTGGGTCTAACCCAGGCACCTATCAAACTCTGCCTCTGTACTGGCACTTGAACTGTATGTGATTTTTCATGTACCATTTAAAAGCAAAGTCTCAGTTTCCTACAGCCTTTCAACTCTCTAAAACATATTACTCCCTGGTTTTCAAAGCCAGCTGTTTAGGGGACTTATCTTCTGGTGTAGGATCTCCAGGCTGGAAAGCCCAGTGTGGGACTTGCCCTACTCACTTGTGGGGAGAAACTCTGTGGTTATTACATTTCTCCTCCTTGTAAGTTGCCAATCCAGAGATGTGGGTTGTGGCTGATCCACATCTCAGCTCCTCGCACTTGTCTTGTTTAGGCACGCTCTTTATACCTTTCATTGTGGAAAATATTTTTTGGCAATCTTCAGGTTATTCTCAGAAGTAGTTTTTCTGTAAGTAGTTGTAATTTTGTTATGCCTATGAAGGTGTGATCTTCCTACTATGCCATCTTAATCCCTTCCAACTCTTTGAGGAGTTTGACCTTTATACATATGGATGTTCCTATCTCTCCCCAGGTTTGGGAAGTTTTAAGATTATTACCTGTTCAAATAAGCTTTCTTCTCCATTCTCCTTTCTCCTTTTGGGATCCAGTAAAGTGTTAATTTTTTCTCTTAAGCTATCCCATATCTTTCTTCACTCATTTTTATTCATTTTTTAGTTCTACCCTGATATCTGATTACCTGACATACATACTTTCAAATATATTGTATTTGAGGCTGTTGATGCTTTTTTTGCTTGATTCAATCTCTGTTGATTTTCTGTATCATATTTTTAATCGATTTATTGTTTTCTGTGGCTCCAAATATGTTTGGTTCTTTTTTCATGATTTTATCCCTCTGTTGAACTCTTCATTTTGTTTCTGTTTAACTTTCTGATTTCCCTGAATTATCTTTCCATGTTTTCTTGAAGCTTACTGAACTTTTTTTTTTTTTTCCGGTATGCAGGCCTCTCACTTCTGTGGCCTCTCCCACTGAGAAGCACAGGCTCTGGATGCGCAGGCCCAGCAGCCATGGCCCATGGGCCCAGCTGCTCCACAGCATGTGGGACCCTCCTGGACCAGTGCATGAACCCATGTCCCCTGCATCGGCAGGTGGACTCCCAACCACTGTGCCACCAGGGAAGCACTTACTGAACTTTTTAGTAAAATTATTTTGAAATCTTTATTGGGCAACCTACAGATTTCTATTTCTTTATGTCAGTTAGTGAGAAATTATTGTGTACTTTTTGTGGTGTTATGCTGTGTTGAATTTTCATAATCTTTGAAGAATTGCATTGCTGTCTTTTTATCTCAGGAGTGAATTAACTTCTCCAGTCTTGGATGACTGGCTCTTGGAGTCATCCCTGTTAGTGACTCTAAGACTTTTCAGTTTGTTTGTTTGTTTATGAATAAACTTGAACCCAAATTCTTATTTCCTCATGAAGGAGGATTATTAAGATTGTGTACCTATCTTGACCATGGAAAGGCAGGCTGGATGTTGACATCCTCCAATTTGACCTCCCTAAGGTGGTACTGAATGTTTAATTTTGTGTGTTTTCTCCTAATAACACAGAAACAAACTAGCCTTCTGCATACACTTACTAGCTGACTGGAGAGTCTTCTTCTTACAGCTCTTAAAGGTATGCACAAGACCCCTTCCAGGGGCTTGAGGTATGTGCTTTCTGTACGCCTGGAGCATTGGGGGTGGAGTTGGCCAGTTGGGGTGATCCAAATGTAGCTATGGTTGAGCTTTCTGATGCAGTTTGTAATGTGCTTAGTAGGAACCTCATTCCTCTGATGCCTTCCAAGAGCCCTGGGTGATGTTTCCCCATTTGCTCCCTGCCTTCTTATAACACAGCACACATTAGTACTCTGGTTGGGTTGAGAAAGAATTCGTTCCTCTTGGCAGCATCTCACGAACCTTGGGAAGCAGGGTGCTTTGCTCAGATGATTTCACTTTCACTATGGGAGAAATCACAGGGGAAAAGGTCTATTTGCAATGAACTGTTCCACTATGTGGGATGGGTGACATCGCTATTGTGAAACTGTTTCTGTTACCCTCTTCAATGCATTGTCTCAGATTATTTTGTTCTCCAATGATGTACCATAACTTCTCTGCTGGTTTCCCATACTTCCCCATAAGCACTCTTGTCCATAGGAAATTGTCCAAATGGTGTTTTCTGTGAGAAGACTGTAGACTACATCTATTTTGCCATTTTGGTAATGTCTCTCCCCAACAAATTTTTTAACACATTAATCTGTTAAATTACATAAAAACAAAAGGTGGAGCACCAACTAAAAGTTGTCACTTGCCATTCGCCTCTAAGAGAATTATACCACTAGCTACTGAAGTCACTGACCTTTAACACACCTTGAAATTCAGCGCAGAGATCAGGAATGAGGCACTCTGTTCTGAGAAAAACTGGCAGAGCAGGCCTTCAGATAGATATTTTCAAGAGGAGATTCTATGAGCCCAATTCCTTGCATCTTCTCATGTATAAGAAAAATTAAAATTACTAACAGAGATATTTGCTCCTCATAACTAGCAGAAGCCTTCTTGTGACTAGCAGCAAACTTCTGCCAAAATGTGTGCTTGATTGCATGTATCCCCTTCACCGAAATCACATATATACCTGACATTCCCCCAGCCTCTTCAAAGAAGGTCCACAGAGTTATCTGAGAGGCTGGCTCCCTGGCTATCATTCTCATTTTGCCACAAATAAAACTGAACTCACAACTCTCACATTGTCCTTTTTTTTTTTTTTTTCAGTTTACAGGAGTCATAAGCCAAAGTTACCCTAATACCAACTTTTACACTAACGTTTTAAAACATAGTATTTTAAGTCGTGTAGAAAACAAAAAGTGTAGACACAAACCATTGTTACAAAATACTAGCTTTTGTAAATGTCATTGTGTTTATCTTTATAGATAAATTTTTTTTTCTTCATACAGCTTATGTTACTAACTATTGTTCTCCATTTCAACATGAAGGGCAAGTCTATCATTAATAAACTTCATCGGCATTAGTTTTTGGAGAAAATGTCTTACTTTCACCTCACTTTTGAAGGAAACTTGTTATATATATATATGCATATGTATGTGTGTGTGTATATACACATATATATATATAAATGGTAAATTATGTCTATATAACAGTAAGGTTAAAGCTTTTTCCTGTTACCTGTTGCCTTTTGGGCTCAAAGTTTTTTTTGTGAGAAATCTGCTGATAATTCTATTGAGAATCCCTTGCATGTGACAAGTTAGTTCTCTCTTCTTTCAAAATTCTCTTATAACAGTTTGGTTATAATGTGTCTTAGTGTCAATCTCTTTGAATTCATCTTACTTGAAGTATATTGAGTTTCTTGGATATTTATATTTATGTATTTCATCAAAGTTAAGAAAAGTTAATCCATTATTCAAATATTCTATAGATAAATTTTTGTCCTTTTCTTTCTCATTCCTTCTAGCACTTTCATAATGCATATGTTGGTGTTTGTCATGTATCCTTTAATTTCTGTTTATTTATATTCAATCTGACTTCTGTAGCTATGTGTAAGTTGCTTCCAGAGTATGAGCACAGCTGCCTGCCACAGGATGAGGAGTGGAGAAGAGGTAACTATAACTGTGCTAAGAGCTAGTAATTAGCTTCAATTTGTCATTCAAGCATCCCCTGGAAGTTGCAAACCATCAATAGACTCCGGAGTTTCACATTAGATACACCAGACAGATTCTGATGTAACTAATTTTTGTCCAGGGGGTAAAACAGATTTTTGGTGCTTTCTATTCACCATATTCCCAGAATCCTTTCTATATAAGTGTTCTTTCTTTTGACAGGTGTAAAAGAATGTTGATATAAATGTGCAAGTGTACACAAAAATATCTTCTTCCATAGTAGGATTTGAAAATCCACTGAACTATAAGTGGGACAGGATCAGTCCAATAGAAAACATTACAAGGTATCCTTATTTTCTAAAATGAAAAATAGTTCCCAGGATCAGGTAGTGAGGTACAAATGGGAGTTGAGAAATGAGGGTACAAAGTCTAGCTGGTATTTCTTCACTCAGGACTACTGATATTTCTAGTGGATTATCATTTTTTGTGAGGTTGGAAGTATACATTGTAGGATTTTCAGCCACAAAATCCTGTAGGTGTCTGTAAACAGTGACACCCAGTTATGACAACCTAAAACGTCTCCAGACATTGACAAGCATCCCCTTGTCTGTGATTGAAGGTACACAATTGCTCCTGGCTGTGAACCACTAGTAAAGATGCATAGTTTTCAATTGAAGCACAAATTTTTCCTGAAAGTCATCACCTTATGATAAAATTAATTTCAAATAATGATAGTTTTAATTACAAAATAAGGGTTTCCTCATTATGTTTGTCCTGGTAATATAAATAGGTGAAACAAGCATAATAATTTCAGCCAAAAAATAAAAATGTGACCTTTTTAAAATCTTGCTTTCCTGGATGTCTTCATAACAAATGTCAGATTGGACATTTAAATGTTTTTGTCTAGAAAAATAAGCTCAACATGTTGGCATCAACTGACAGCTGTAGAATCTATAGATTTGGGGGAATTTCTTGTTTCTTTGTCATTGTAGAGAATTTGTTCTCAAATATCAAAAATACCTTAAAGTTAATAGGACTATTAGGAACTGAGATTCCTTACTCATCTATCATATGTGAATGTTGTAAAACAGGTAACAGGATGGTTTTCCAAAGGGAGATTTGTAAGCATTGTCTCCACGAGGTCAAACTTATCTTCTTAAAAGCAGTCTTATCTGATGTGATGGCACTGAACGTGGCAGAGTTACAAGCTGCAAGCATTTATCCCTCAACTGAAGAAAGACTTGCACTGGCTAAATGGTCCAAATTAGTTAATTGGAACCCTGGAATCTAATCACAATATAAAATCAAAGAAGTCCTTAATGAAGAGGTTGCAAAATTTGCATTTAATGAAATCTATTTCAAGTCACTAGTTGACCACTATGATAATGAAAAAGAGATTTCAGTTGTCACAAATGACAAGAATGCAATCTTTGCAAAAATAATTTGAAAAGGTTATTTAAAGTGGGTAACTTCAGGATGCAGTCATCAACAATGGAAAACCTGGAGAGAGGAAAGTAGAGCTTGGTTCCCCTAGGTACCATATTACAATATTCAAAACAACTAGTTTTAAAAAAATTATGAGGAATGCAAATAAACAGAGAAGCATGCCCCATTAACAGGTACAAAAACTGACAAAAAAATCAAGGAAATCTAGATATTAAACTTACTAGAAAAAGTTCTATATCAATTGTCTTTTTTTTTGTAGACCATTTTTAAAAAGGCTTTATTGAATTTATTACAATATTGCTTCAGTTTTATGTTATGGTTTTTCACCACGAGGCATATGGGATCTTAGCTCCCCGACCAGGGATCAAACCCACACCCCCTGCATTGAAAGGCAAAGCCTTAACCATTGGACCACCAGGGAAGTCCCTCAACTGTCTTAAGTATGCTCAAAGACCTAAAGAATATCATGAGAATTAAGAACTAAATAAAACCATGAGAAAGGTGCCTCAATAATCCACAATTATCAATAAAGAGGTAAAATTTGCAAGAAAAGAATCACATCTAAATTACTGAGTTAATAACCACACTAGCTGAGGTGAGAATTGCACTAGGGGTTCGACAGAAGATTCAATTTGAAAAATAACGAGCAAACATAAAGATAGATCAATTGGGATTATCCAGGCTGAGAAGCAGGGTAAAAAAGACATGGAAGGGGCTTCCCTGGTGGCACAGTGGTTGAGAGTTCACCTGCCCATGTGGGGGACACGGGTTTGTGCCCCGGTACAGGAGAATCCCACATGCCATGTAGCAGCTGGTTCTGTGAGTCATGGCCGCTGAGCCTGTGCATCCAGAGCCTGTGCTCCGCAACGGGGGAGACCATAACAGTGAGAGGCCCACATACCACACACACAAAAAAAAGACATGGAAAAAGTGAACAGATTCTAAGGAACTTGTGAAATATCACCTAAAGTACCAACACACACATAAAGGGAATTCCAGTCATAGAGGAGAGATAGAATGGAATAGAATAAATATTTCTTGAAGCAATGGTCAATAACTTTCCTGATTTGATAAAAACAGAAATATACATATCTTAGAAGCTCAAATAACTCAAAGTAAGATAAAATAAAAATCTCACAGTGATACACATGTTGATCAAACTAACCAAATACCAGGAAAAAGCTATAATATTGAATGTAACAAGATAGCAACTCATCACAGAAAGATCAACAGCCAATTTCTTATTTGGAACTTTGCAGGCCAGAAAGAAGTGAATATCATATTTTAAATGCTAAGAAAGGGACCAAGGAAAAAAAAACTGGTAATCAAAAATTCTATATGCAACAAAAGTAACCTTCAAACTCAAGGTCAGCAGTATATTGAGATAACTGTTTACATCATGAGCAAGTGGAATGTATAATAGGTGTGTAAAAGTAAGTCCATGATAAAGCTCAATATAATACATCAACTTAGTAGAATGAAGAAAGATAACTGTATGATCATTTCAACTGATTTTTACAAAGATTTTGACAGAAATCCAATTCCCTTTCTTGCTAAAGTTGTCAAGTAATAGAATAAAAAAAAATAAGGAAAATGAACAGAGCCTAAGACTGCAAGAAATAATAGCAACATAAGCACAATGGGAGTTCTGCAGGAGAGGACATGGAGAAAAGGAGAGAATGAATATTTGAAGAATTAACTTCCTAATGTTGTCAAAACATAAATCTATACATCAACGTATTCAATGATCTCTAAACAGAATAAACGCTAAGGGATCCACACTGAGAACACACTAATAACAAATTGTCAAAAGACAAAGACATAGAGAACCTTGATGATGCAATAATCAACTCACAACTACAAGGTACCATCAATAAGATTAACAACCTGTTTCTCACAAAAACCATGAAGGCTGGAGGTAATAGAATGCCATAGATGAACTGCTGAAAGATATAGATATAAAAACAACAACAACAACAGGGGGACGAGAGGAAGATGGCGGAAGAGTAAGACGCGGAGATCACCTTCCTCCCCACAGATACACCAGAAATACAACTACATGTGGAACAACTCCTATAGAACAGCTACTGAATGCTGGCAGAAGACCTCAGACCTCCCAAAAGGCAAGAAACCCCCACGTACGTGGGTAGGGCAAAAGAAAAAAGAATAAACAGAGACAAAAGAATAGGGATGAGACCTGCACCAGTGGGAGGGAGCTGTGAAGGAGGAAAGGTTTCCACACACTAGGAAGCCCCTTTGTGGGCAGAGACTGCGGGTGGCAGAGGGGGAAAGCTTCGAAGCCGCGGGGGAGAGCAGAGCAACAGAGGTGCGGAAGTCAAAGCAGAGACAATCCTGCACAGAGGATTGGTGCCGACCGACACTCACCAGCCCGAGAGGCTTGTCTGCTCACCCGCTGGGGTGGGCGGGACTGGGAGCTGAGGCTCGGGCTTCGGTCAGAGCGCAGGGAGAAGACTGAAGTTGGCGGCGTGAACACAGCCTGCAGGAGGTTAGTGTACCACGGCTAGCCGGGAGGGAGTCCAGGAAAAAGTCTGGACCTGCCAAAGAGGCAAGAGACATTTTCTTCCCTCTTTGTTTACTGGTGCGTGAGGAGAGGGGATTAAGAGCGCTGCTTAAAGGAGCTCCACAGACGGGCGTAAGCCACCGCTAAAAGCACAGACCCCAGAGACGGGCACGAGACGCTAAGGCTGCTGCCGCTGCCACCAAGAAGCCTATGTGCGAGCACAGGTCACTCTCCACACCTCCCTTCCGTGGAGACTGTACAACCCGCCACTGCCAGGGTCTCGGGATCCAGGGACAAATTCACAGGCAGAACGCACGGCGCGCCTCAGGCTGGTGCAACGTCCCACTGGCCTCTGCCACTGCAGGCTCGCCCCGCACTCTGTGCTCCTCCCTCCCCCCAGCCTGAGTGAGCCAGATTCCCTGAAGCACCTGCTCCTTTAACCCCGTCCTGTCTGAGTGAAGAACAGATGTCCTCCAGCGACCTACACACAGAGGCAGGGCCAAATCCAAAGCTGAGCCCTGGGAGCTGTGCGAACAAAGAAGAGAAAAGGAAATCTCTCCCAGCAGCCTCAAAGCAGCGGATTAAAGCTCCACAATCAACTTGATGTACCCTGCATCTGTGGTATACATGAATAGACAACGAATAATCCCAAATTGAGGAGGTGGACTTTGAGAGCAAGATTTATGATTTTTCCCCTTTTCCTATTTTTGTGAGTGTGTATGTGTATGCTTCTGTGTGATATTCTGTCTGTATAGCTTTGCTTCAACCATTTGTCCTAAGGTTCTATCCGTCGGGTTTTTGTTGTTGTTTTTGTTTTTTTAATTTTTTTTCTTAATGATTATTTTTTATTTTAATAACTTTATTTTACTTTATCTTCTTTCTTTCTTTCTTTCTTTCTTTCTTTCTTTCTTTCTTTCTTTCTTTCTTTCTTTCTTTCTTTCTTTTTTTTGCATTACACGGGCCTCTCACTGTTGTGGCCTCTCCTGTTGCAGAACACATGTTCCGGATGCACAGGCTCAGCGGCCATGGCTCATGGGCCTAGCCACTCCATAGCACGTGCGATTTTCCGGAACTGGGACATGAACCCGTGTCCCCTGAATCGGCAGGCAGACTCTCAACCACTGCACCACCAGGGAAGCCCTTCTTTCTTTCTGTCCTTCCTTCCTTCCCTCCTTTATACAATGAATCATCCCAAATAGAGGAGGTGGACTTTGAGAGAAAGGTTTATGATTTTTTCCCCTTTTCCTCTTTTAGTGAGTGTTTATGTATATGCTTCTGTGTGAGATTTTGTCTGTATAACTTTTCTTCCACCATTTGCCCTAGGGTTCTATGCATCCATTTAAAAAAAAATTTTTTCTTTTTCTTAATAATTAGTTTTTATTTTAATAACCTTATTATATTTTATCTTCCTTTATTTTATTTTAATTTATCTTCTTTCTTTCTTTCTTTCTTTCCTTCCCTCCCTCCTTCCTTCCTCCCTCTCTCCCGCCTTCCCTCCCTCCCTTCTTTCCTTCCTTCCTTGCTTCCATCATTCCTTCCTTCCATCTTTCTTTCTTTCTTTCTTTCTACTTCTACTAATTCTTTCTTTCTACCTTTTATTCTGAACCGTGTGGATGAAAGGCTCTTGGTGCTGCAACCAGGAGTCAGTGCTGTGCCTCTGAGGTGGGAGAGTCACTTCAGGACACTGGTCCACAAGAGACCTCCCAGCTCCACATAATATCAAATGGCGAAAATCTCAGATATCTCCATCTCAACACCAGTACCCGGCTTCACTCAACTACCAGCAAGCTACAGTGCAGTACACCCTAAGCCAAACAACTAGAAAGACAGGAACACAACCCCACCCATTAGCAGAGAGGATGCCTAAAATCTTAATAAGTAAACAGACACTCCAAAACACACCACCAGACGTGGACTTGCCCATCAGAAAGACAAGATCCAGCCTCATCCACCAGGACACAGGCACTAGTCCCCTACACCAGGAAGCCTACACAACCCACTGAACCAACCTTAGCCACTGGGCACAGACACCAAAAACAACGGGAACTACAAACCTGCAGCCTGCAAAAAAGGGACCACAAACACAGTAAGATAAGCACAATGAGAAGACAGAAAAACACACAGCAGATGAAGGAGCAAGATAAAAACCCACCAGACCTAACAAATGAAGAGGAAATAGGCAGTCTACCTGAAAAAGAATTCAGAATAATGATAGTAAAGATGATCCAAAATCTTGGAAATAGAATAGACAAAATGCAAGAAACACTTAACAGGGACCTAGAAGAACTAAAGATGAAAAAACAATGATGAACAACACAATAAATGAAATTAAAAATACTCTGGATGGGATCAATAGCAGAATAACTGAGGCAAAGAAGGGATAAGTGACCTGGAAGATAAAATAATGGAAATAACCACTGCAGAGCAGAATAAAGAAAAAAGAATGAAAAGAACAGAGGACAGTCTCAGAGACCTCTGGGACAACATTAAACACACCAAAATTCAAATTATAAGAGTTCCAGAAGAAGTAGAGAAAAAGAAAGGGACTGAGAAAATATCTGAAGAAATTATAGTTGAAAACTTCCCTTATATGGGAAAGGAAATAGTTAATCAAGTCCAGGAAGCACAGAGAGTCCCAAACATGATAGATCCAAGGAGAAACACGCCAAGACACAGTATAATCACACTGTCAAAAATTAAATACAAACAAAACATATTAAAAGCAGCAAGGGAGAAACAACATATAACACACAAGGGAATCCCAATAAGGTTAACAGCTGATCTTTCAGCAGAAATTCTGCAAGCCAGAACGGACTGGCAGGACATATTTAAAGTGAAGGAGAAAAACCTGCAACCAGATTACTCTACCCAACAAGGACCTCATTCAGATTTGATAGAGAAATTAAAAAATTTACAGACAAGGAAAAGCTGAGATAGTTCCGCACCACCAAACCAGCTTTACAACAAATGTTAAAGGAATTTCTCTAGGCAAGAAACACAAGAGAAGGGAAAGGCCTACAATACCGAACACAAAACAATTAAGAAAATGGGAATAGGAACATAAATATCGATAATTATCTTAAATGTAAATGGACTAAATGCTCCCACCAAAAGACTGTAAATGGACTAAATGCTCCCATCCATTGTCTGAATGGATACAAAAACAAGACCCATATATGCTGTTTACAAGAGACCCACTTCAGACCTAGAGAAACATACAGACTGAAAGTAAGGGGATAGAAAATTATATTCCATGCAAATGGAAACCAAAAGAGAGCTGGGGTAGCAATTCTCATATCAGACAAAACAGACTTTAAAATAAAGACTATTAGAAGAGACAAAGAAGGACACTACATAATGATCAAGGGATTGATCCAAGAAGAAGATATAACAATTGTAAATATTTATGCACCCAAAATAGGAGCACCTCAATACATAAGGCGAATACTACCAGCCATAAAAGGGGAAATCGACAGTAACACATTCATGGTAGGGGACATTAACACCCCACTTTCACCAATGGACAAATGATCCAAATGAAAATAAATAATGAAACACAAGCTTTAAATGATACATTAAACAAGATGGACTTAATTGATATTAATAGGACATTCCATCCAAAACCAACAGAAATACACATTTTTCTCAAATGCTCATGGAACATTCTCCAGGATAGATCATATCTTGGGTCACAAATCAAGCCTTGGTAAATTTAAGAAAATTGAAATTGTATCACGTGTCTTTTCTGACCACAGTTCTATGAGACTACAAATCAATTATAGGAAAAGATCTGTAAAAAATACAAACACATGGACGCTAAACAATACACTACTTAATGAAATGATCACTGAAGAAATCAAAGAGTTAATAAAAATATACCTAGAAACAAATGACAATGGAGACACGATGACCCAAAACTTATGGAAGCAAAAGCAGTTCTAAGAGGGAAGTTAATAGCAATACAAGCCTACCTTAACAAACAGGAAACATCTCGAATAAACAACCTAACCTTGCACCTAAAGCAATTAGAGAAAGTAGAACAAAAATCCCCAAAGTGAGCAGAAGGAAAGAAATCATAAAAATCAGATCAGAAATAAATGAAAAAGAAATGAAGGAAATGATAGAAAAGATTAATAAAACAGAAAGCTGGTTCATTGAGAAGATGAACAAAAATGATAAACCATTAGCCAGAATCATCAAGAAAAAAAAGGAGAAGACTCAAATCAATAGAATTAGAAATGAAAAAGGAGAAGTAACAACTGACACTGCACAAATACAAAAGAGCATGAGAGATTACTACAAGCAACTCTATGCCAATAAAATGGAGAACCTGGAAGAAATGGGCAAATTCTTGGAAATGCACAACCTGCCAAGACTGAATCAAGAAGAAATAAAATATATGAACAGACCAATCACAAGCACTGAAATTGAAACTGTGATTAAAAATCTTCCAACAAAAGAAAGCCCAGGACCAGGTGGCTTCTCAGGTGAATTCTGTCAAACATTTAGAGAAGAATTAACACCTATCCTATTCAAACTCTTCCAAAATATAGCAGAGGGAGGAACACTCTCAAACTCATTCTATGAGATCACCATCACCTTGATATCAAAACCAGACAAGGATGTCACAAGAAAGAAAACTACAGGCCAATATCACTGATGAACATAGATGCAAATATCCTCAACAAAATACTAGCAAACAGAATCCAACAGCACATTAAAAGGATCATACACCATGATCAACTGGGGTTTATCCCAGGAATGCAAGGATTCTTCAATATATGCAAATCTATCAATGTGATAAACCATATTAACAAATTGAAGGAGAAAAATCATACGGTCATCTCAATAGATGCAGAGAAAACTTTTGACAATATCAACACCAATTTATGATAAAAATCATCCAGAAAGTAAGCATAGAGGGAACTTTCATCAACATAATAAAAGCTATATATGAGAAAACCACAGCCAACATCATCATCAATGGTGAAAAACTGAAAGCATTTCCACTAAGATCAGGAACAAGACAAGGTTGCGCACTGTCACCACTCTTACTCAACATAGTTTTGGAAGTTTTAACCACAGTAATCAGAGAAGAAAAGGAAATAAAAGGAATCTAAATCAGAAAAGGAGAAATACAGCTGTCAGTGTTTGCAGATGACATGATACTATACATAGAGAATTCCTAAAGATGTTACCAGAAAACTACTAGAGCTAATCAATGAATTTGGTAAAGTAGCAGGATACAAAATTAATGCACAGAAATCTCTGGCATTCCTATACACTAATGATGAAAATCTGAAAGTGAAATCAAGAAAACACTCCCATTTACCATTGCTACAAAAAGAATAAAATATCTAGGAATAAACCTACCTAAGGAGAATAAAGACCTGTATGCAGAAAATTATAAGACACTGATGAAAGAAATTAAAGATGATACAAATAGATGGAGAGATATACCATGTTCTTGGATTGGAAGAATCAACATTGTGAAAATGACTCCACTACCCAAAGCAAAGATTCAGTGCTATCCCTATCAAACTACCAGTGGCATTTTTCATAGAATTAGAACAAAAGATTTCTCAATTTATATGGAAACCCAAAAGACCCCGAATAGCAAAAGCAATCTTGAGAATGAAAAACGGAGCTGGAGGAATCAGGCTCCCTGACTTCTGATTATACTACAAAGCTACAGTAATCAAGACAGTATGGTACTGGCACAAAAACAGAAAGATAGATCAATGGAACAGGATAGAAAGCCCAGAGATAAACCCACACACATATGTTCACCTTATCTTTGATAAAGGAGGCAGGAATGTACAGTGGAGAAAAGACAGCCTCTTCAATAAGTGGTGCTGGGAAAACTGGACAGGTACATGTAAAAGTATGAGATTAGATATCTCCCTAACACCATACACAAAAATAAGCTCAAAATGGATTAAAGACGTAAATGTAAGGCCAGAAACTATCAAACTCTTAGAGGAAAACATAGGCAGAACACTCTATGACATAAACCACAGCAAGATCCTTTTTGACCCACCTCCTAGAGAAATGGAAATAAAAACAAAAATAAACAAATGGGACCTAATGAAACTTCAAAGCTTTTGCACAGCAAAGGAAACGATAAACAAGACCAAAACACAACCCTCAGAATATATTTTCAAATGAAGCAACTGACAAAGGATTAATCTCCAAAATTTACAAGCAGCTCCTGCAGCTCAATAACAAAAAAACAAACAATCCAATCAAAAAATGGGCAGAAGACCTAAATAGACATTTTTCCAAGAAAGATATACAGATTTCCAACAAGCACATGAAAGAATGCTCAACATCATTAATCATTAGAGAAATGCAAATCAAAACTACACTGTGATATCATCTCAGAATGTCAGAATGGCCATCATCAAAAAATCTAGAAACAATAAATGCTGGAGAGGGTGTGGAGAAAAGGGAACACTCTTGCCCTGCTGTTGGGAATATGAATTGGTACAGCCACTATAGAGAACAGTATGGAGGTTCCTTCAAAAACTACAAATAGAACTACCATATGACCCAGCAATCCCACTACTGGGCATATACCCTGAGAAAACCATAATTCAAAAAGAGTCATGTACAAAAATGTTCATTGCAGCTCTATTTACAATAGCCCGGAGATGGAAACAAACTAACTGTCCATCATTGGATAAATAGATAAAGAACATGTGGCACATATATACAATGGAATATTACTCAGCCATAAAAAGAAACGAAATTGAGCTATTTGTAATGAGGTGGATAGACCTAGAGTCTGTCATACAGAGTGAAGAAAGTCAGAAAGAGAGAGGCAAATACCATATGCTAACACATATGTATGGAATTTAAGAAAAAATTTTTTAAATGTCATGAAGAACCTAGGGGTAAGACAGGAATAAAGAAACAACCCTAGTAGAGAATGGACTTGAGGATATGGGGAGGGGTAAGTGTAAGCTGTGACAAAGTGAGAGAGAGACATGGATATATATACACTACCAAACCTAAGGTAGATAGCTAGTGGGTAGCAGCCGCATAGCACAGGGAGATCAGCTTGGCACTTTTTGCCCGCCTGGATGGATGGGATAGGGAGGGTGGGAGGGAGGGAGATGCAAGAGGGAAGAGATATGGGAACATATGTATATGTATAACTGATTTACTTTTTTATAAAGCAGAAACTAACACACCATTGTAAAGCAATTATACTCCAATAAAGATGTAAAAACATAAAAAAACAAAAATAAGGGAAAACCTTGAAAGCAGCCAAAGGAAAATGACACTTTACTTAAAAGAAAGGAAAATCATTTTGGAAAACAGTAGATTTCTCATCAGAAACTGCGGAGGACAAAAGGAAGTAGTAGCACAACATTTGTTAAGTGCTAGAAGTCTTTAAATAGAAAAGAAATAACAGGGGCACATTAAGAAGGAAGAAAGAGGGTAGTAAGCAAAAATATGGATAAATACAATAAATATACCCTTGATGATTTACATAGAACAAAAGAGTTATGTCTCAAATCAATAATCTAAGATGTCACCTCAAGAACTCAGAAAAAGAAAAGCAATATAAACCCAAAGCAAAAAGGAGGAAAAATATAGCAAAACTGTGTGGTATTGGAAGAGCGATGGACAAAGAGAACAATGCAACACAACTGAGAACCCAGAAATTGACCCAAACAGATATGCCTGATAGATTGTTGACAAAGATTCAAAGGTTGTCATACAAGAAATTCAGTGGAGGAAAGACAGCCTTTTTAACAAGTGGTGCTGGAGCAACTGGACATCCATAGGAAAAACCTTGACCTAAGTTTCACACCTTAGACAAAATTAACTCAAAATGGTCATAGACTTAAATGTAAAGTGTAAAACTATAATGTTTTATTTAAAAACTAATATTTTATAAGAAAATGTTAAGGAACCATTGGCTAGGCAAAAATTTCCTAGACTTGTCACCATGATCCATAAAAGGAAAAGTAGGTTGTACTTCATCAAAATTAAAACTTTTTCTCTTAGAAAAACTGTTAGGAGAATAGGCAAGCTACAGAGCAGAAAAAAAAATTGCAAAGCACTATCTGACAAAGGACTAGTATCTAGAACACATAAAGAATTCTCAAAACTCATCAGTAATAAAACCAAGAATCCAATTAGAAATTTGGAAAAAGACATGAAGAGACTTCATCAAAGAGAATAAAGCAGATAGCAAATTAGCATATGAAAAGATATTCAACATCTTTAGCCATTTGGGAAATGCAAATTTAAACAACAAATGAGATGTCATTACACACTTATCAGAATGGCTAAAATGAAAAATAGACACCCAAACTCTATCACACTCATACATTGCTGGTGTGAATATAAATGGTACAGTCCCTATGGAAAACAATTTGGTAGTGTTTCAAAAACTAACATGCAACTACAGTATGATCCAGCAATTGCACTCTTGGGAATTTATCCGAGAGAAATAAAGACTTAGGTTCACACCAAAATCTGTAAACAATATTTATAGCTGCTTTATTCACAGCAGTCAAACAATCCCAAAGTCCTTCAGTGGGTGAGTGGTTAAACAAACTGTGGTACATCTGTACCTTGGAATACTACTCAGCAATAAAAGGAAACAAACAACTGACACACAAAAACCTGGATGAATCTCAGAATTATGTTGAATAAAAAAATCTAAGTCCAAAAGGTTACCTACTGTATGATTCCATTTATACAATATTCTTAAACTTATAAACTTATGGAACTGGAGAACAAAGTAGTGATTGCCAGAGGTTAAGGAAAGAGTACCTTGAACTGAGTAGACTGGGTAAAGGTACTTGAAAGTGGTATCCTTCTGTGTTATTTCTTACAATTACATTGGAATCTACAATTATCTCAAATTAAAAAGTTAACTTAATCTTCAAAAAACAAAAAGAAAACAAAGTAAAACAAAAAAAGTATTCCATACCTGACAAAATGATTTTTGACAAATAAAAGGGAAATTAAAAGGTTCCCAGTTAAACAAAATCTGAAGAATTTGGTCACTAGTAGATCTACGATAGAAAAATTATTAAGTTCTCCATGTTAGTTGAAAGGTACTGTATAGTACTTTAAGTTTATATGAAGAAATTGAGAAAACTTGTACAGATAGCCACATAATTAAATATAAAATCCAGTATTGTATTTCTGGTTTAAAACTCCAATTCTTCTTACATAATTGAAGTACATAAAGCAATATATGTTAATCAATGTTACAGGGCATATTCGTACAAAATGTAATTTGCAAAGTAACATCAGCTCCATGGTGAGAGAAAACAATTTTCCTTTTTGTCTCCCCTTTAAAAAACTAATTAGTTATCCATCCATAAACAAATGTGCCTCTGAGGGACTTAAGGGATGCAGAACCACATGCCAAGCTATGCATGAAAAGTCTGCCCACCTGTGAATCTGATAAAATGGCAGATAGACCTCAGGGTGAGAAGCCAGAACAGCAGGAGCCAGCTTATCTGCCCCAACTCTGCTCTTCTATGATCAGATAAAACCACTAGGGAGTGCTGACATGGGCAGACACCAGTGGATGAGAGTGACTTGTAGAAGTCCAGCCTCTCCAAAGAGACAGTCTAACACTCAATTGGAGAAAAACCTATGTCTATATACATATGTGTATACACCTAAATGCATACATAAATATAGATATTACACATATTAGTATATGTATACATTTGAATTTGAATGCATTAGACATGGTAAAGAGAAGACTTCAAGTGCCTCATCTCTCCCAAGGCAACACAGAACAGGACTAAATAACTGATGGCAACCTCTTCTGTGATGGAAAAGGAGAGTGGTGAGTGTTTGGCTCCAGACATACTGAATGCTGCTGGGAAAAAAAAAAAAGTTTTTCTTCAGCAGTATCCAGAGTACTGAGGCAAGACCTCCATAACTTAAAGGAAGGAACAGGTAAGGAAAGAGACATATTAAAATGTCACAGGGTATTAAAAGGACACAGTTTCTGCTGCTGTGCTCAAGACTTCTGCAGGAAGCCTGCCCACAAGCCTGTAGGAGTACCTCACCCGAAGATAATGTCACTAGGGTCATGAGCTCATGGGCTCCAAGACCTAATCCCACACAGTCTCCCACTCTGCAATCAGCTCTCTGCATATTTCATTAGTATAGTGGCAGAGTGAGGTCCTATAGACAAAGAGTACACTCAGAAACAGGCAGAGTCTGTGGGCAAGCAGAAAAACACAAATTTGAGCTGTAGAACCACCCAATGGAAATCAGCAGAGAGGTTTCCAGTAGGCAGCTTGGTGTGTTGTAAGAAATAAAGAAGACATAATTTCTTAGAATTTTGCCACAAAAGTGAGCAAGAAGTGTGGAGCAGGTGTGTCCATACAAGGTCAAGAAATCTTCATATAGAGCAGATGAAACAATCAGAATATTTCACCTGAAGGCTATCAGTAAAAATTTTTGGAGGTGGACTGCTAAATTCAATGAGAAAGCAGTAGTACAAAACTAAAAGAATCAAAAACAACTTGTTAATAAAAAAGATAACAATAATTTTCCCTTACCCAAAGGTAAAGACACAAAATTTTAAGATATAGCTGTTTTAAAATATAGCTGTTTTGAGGGTATTCAATGAGCAATAGGAAAACACAGAAAGACAATTCAATAAATAAAACAAACAAAATGCATGGGACAAAATGAGAAATTTAGAAAAATATAATTTTCTGAAAAAAGGAATCAAGCAGAAATTCTGGAGCGAAGAATCTAATGAATAAAATATATTAAAAAACATTAGAAAGCATCTGCAGCAGAGTATCTTAAATAGAAGAGAGAAAGAGTGAGGTAGAGAATAGAAACTTTTATATAACCTGATCAGAGGAAAGCAAAAAAAGAAGTAAACAAGTCAAAAAAGGAAAGAAAACCTATGTACCATAAAATGTACAAATATTATAATGATTGGAGTTCTAGAAGGAAAAAAGATGGAGAAAAGGGCAGAAAGTTCACTGAAAAAAATAATACTTCAGACCATCCCAAACCTGAAGAGAGACTTGTACATCCAAGTTCACAAAGCTGGTAGATCACAGTATTAACTCAATTTACAGCAACTCACTGCAAGACTCATTATAATAACAGTCAAAAATCAAAGATGAAGAGACTCTGAAAAGAAGGCAGAGAAAAAAATATATAACTTACGAAGGAACTCCCATTAGGCGAACAGATGATACTGAGAAGGAAGCTTGCAGTCCAGGAGGGAGTGGAATTACACATTGCCTGTGTTGAAGAAAAGAAAAAAGAAAAAAAACCTTGCCAGGAAAGAATTCTATATCTGGTATTCGTGTGCATCAAAAATAAAGAAAGAAATAAAATGTTTCACTGAAAAACCTGAAGGAGTACATCACCACTTCACTTCGCTTGTAAGAAATGTTGAAAGGAATTCTTCAAGCTGAAATAAAAATATGCTAATTAGTCACATAAAAACATACAATAATATGCAGCAGAGTAGTAATGGTAAATATAGTCACATTTAGAAAACTCTGTGCATAGAATATGTTAACCACTTAGCTATAGCATAAAGGTTAAATAGCAATGTATACATTTAAGATAACTAAAGCTATTATAAAATTTTAACAAATACACAATAAAAAAGAGGTATACTGTGACATCAAAAATATAAAAAGGGGGTGTAAGAAGGGAGGATCTTTGTATGCAAACCAAGTTAAACTGCTAAACGCTTAGAATGGACTTTTTAATATGTTTATGTAAGCCTCATGGTAATCACAAAGCCAAAACCTAGAGGTGATTCACAAAAGACAAAGAAAGGGAATAGAGAGAACAACATCACAGGAATCATCAGTTTTCAAATGTAGGCAGAAGCAGATAAATATAGAAACAATAAAATTACAAAACGTCCAGAAAGCAATAAATAAGTGTTTTCATAACAAAAATTAGCATAAGTAGAAACAAATTTGATTCTAATACCAGAAGGCATAGGATGTCTGAATTAACTGAATTAACCCAAAAAAACAAGACTGCAAAATATGTCACATACAAGAGACTCACTTCAGCTTTAATGACACAAATAAGCTAAAAGTGAAGAGATAGGAAAAAGATATTCCATGGAAGTGGAAAATAAAAGAAAGCAAGGGTAACGATACTTATTCTTATTTGAATAAGTTTATTTGAATAATAGACTTTAAGAAAAAAAGTAACAAGACAAAAAGGTAATTTTTAAAAAATTAAAATATGAATTGATCCCAAAATATAACAATCATAAACATAAATGCACCCAATATCAAAGAACTGGAAAATATTAACCAAAATACTAACAGATTCACAGGGGGAATTAGACATCAAAACAATAGTAGAATGGGACTTCAAGACCTCAGTAATATCAATAGATCATCCAGACAGAAAATCAATAAGAAAACACTGGGCTTGAGCCATACATCAAAAAGAAAGAAAGAAAAAAGTACCTAAAAGATATTCATAAAACTACTCAATCAACAGAAGCAGAGTACGCATTCTTCTCAAGTATGCACAGAACATTCTCCAGGATAGATTATATAATAGGCTACAAAACAATTCTTAGTAAACATAAGAAGATAAAAATCATAAATGAAGAAGTGCTTAACATCATTAATCAGGAAAATGGAAATCATCGCATCCCAAAAGATATACAATTTCACGTCTGTTATAATACTTATCTTTATTAAGACAATAGAAACCAATTGTTGGTGAGGATGTGGGAAAAAGGTAATTTTGCTGCCCTGTTTATGGGAGTGTAATTTGGTCCATCAATTGAGGAAATTATATGGAGCTTCATCAAAAAATTAAAATTACCATATGATCAAGCATATATGTAATACATATTATATAGATAACATGCAATACATAGTTATATATTATATCATATGTAGCAGAAGAGATATCTTCACTCCCATTTTCATCACACCTTGCTAACAGTAACAAAGATATGGAAACAATCTAAATGTGTATAAATGGATGAAGGAATAGATAAAAGGTGCTTTTAACCAGCAATAATATATTATTCATGATATTCTTCTAAAAAGAAAAAGGAAATCTGCTATTTGCATAACACAGTTGGACCTGGAGGACCTTAAGCTAAGTAAAATATGTCAAACAGAAAGAAAAACACTATATGATTTCACACTTGTGTGGAATATAAAATAATTTATAGAAGCAGAGAATAGAAAGATGGTTGCCAGGGCCTGTGAGAAGGTGTAAATGGAAAAGAGATGAAAAAGTGTTGAAAGGTACTATCATGTAAAAAACAAAAAAGAATCTGGAGATCTAGTACCCACCATAATATCTTTAGCTAACAATTCTGTATAGTATCTTCAAAATTTGTTAAGAGGGTAAATCTTATGTAAAGTGCTCTTACCACAATTCATACATACATACATAATAAATACATTTGGAGAAAATTTGGGGAGTTACAGTTTCACAAAGACACTTATCCCATGTTGTGTATACTAAATATGTACAGAGTTTTACATATCAAACCTACCTCAATAATATGGCTGACAAAATAATTCCAGTTGGAATACTCATTGCTTGGACCAATGCTGTAGAAGTAGCAGAGTAAGAAGAGATAAAATTCAGATAGATAAAAGAGTTAAGATATACTGATGAGATAAATGTGAAGTATGCAGGAATAAGAACTAACAAAAAACACTCCAAGATTCTTAGTTTTACCAAGTGGTAACAGTATTTTAGGCTAGATGAGACCTCAGCAATTATCTCTTAAAACACACTCATTCACAGTTTTGTGAGAAAACTGAGGACTCAAAAGATAAAATGCTTGCTGCTGCTCACATACCAGATTAGCAATTCAAGTGTGGTTTCCTAAACCACAGACCACCACATTTTTCTGTTTCTTCTTTGGCATCAAGCTGATTTCTTCATTCTAGAGAAGTTTTTCACGGGTAGTACTCACAGATACTCTGAAGATAATACAAATTTAGATAATACAAATTTACACATCAAAAAGATAATACAAATTTAGACATCAAAAAAAATCGTATTCTTAAAAATGATGTCCTTAGTTAAAACAATTTTTAATTTTAGACTAGTTTCAGATTTACTCAAAAATACAGAGTTTCAGGTACCTCACACTCATTTTTTTATTATTAATATCTAACATTAGCATGATACATTTGTCACAGTTAATAAATCAATATTGATATACTATCATTAACTAAAGCTCATATTTTATTGTTTTCCATACTTTTCCTAAAGTTCTTTTTTATCTTTTAGGATTCTATCTAGGACACCACATTAAATTTATTTGTTATATGTCTGGAGGCTCCTCATGGCTATGATAGTGCCCTTATTTTTATGAACTTGACAGTTTTGAGAAATACTGGTCAGATATTTTGTAGAAAGTCTATTTTTAAAATATATTTATTTAGTTATTTATTTTGGGCTGCATTGGGTCTTTGTAGCTGCACACAGGCTTTCTCTAGTTGCAGCGAGTGGGGGCTACTATTTCTTGTGGTGCGTGGGCTTCTCACTGCGGTGGCTTCTCTTGTTGTGGAGCATGGGCTCTAGATGCACGGGCTTCAGTAGTTGTGGCCTGAAGGCTCATTTGTTGTGGCTCGCAGACTCTAGATCTAGGCTCAGTAGTTGTGGTGCACGGGTTTAGTTGCTCCGCAGCATGTGGGATCATCCATGACCAGGACTGGAACCCATGTTCCCTATGCTGGCAGGCAGATTCTTAAACACTGTGCCACAAGGGAAGCCCCATAGAAAGTCTCTTTATTGGAGTTTTCCTGATATTTTTCTCATAATTAGATAGACCTTTTGTGTTCTTAGTAGGCAGAACACATAAGTAAAGTGCCATTTCATCACAACATATCAAGGATATATGTTATCAATATGATTTGTCACTATTAATGTTATTCTTGACCACCTGGCTAAGGTAGTGTATACCAAATTTCTAAACTATAAAGTTACTTCTTTGTTTTCCCTTTACGTGCTGTATTCTTTGAAAGGAAGTTACCTGCAGCACACATGTAGGTAAGTTATGCCCCACCTCCTTGAGTACAGAGTGTTTACACAAACTATTGGGAATTCTTCCACATTAATTTATCAGTTCTCCTCTACTAAATTTTTTATTCAATAGTACATATATATGTATATACATACTTGTCTGTTCATATATATATACTTGTTCATATATATAAGAATAGACATATATATATACACATATATACTTATATATATATACACATAATACTTGTCTATTCTATATATATATATATATAAGAATAGACAAGACACAGCATCAATGATGACACAGAAGATGTTTGACTGAATGGTGGGATGCATAAAGTAATTAAAAAATAAGCATATGTTCACAAAAAACCTTGTAAATGGACGTTCACAGCAGCATTATTAATAATTGTCAATCTATATGTTTATAAACTAACAAATGGATGAAAAAAGTGTAATAAATCTATACAATGGAATATTATTCAACCAGGAAAAAAGAATGAAGTACTGATACATCAGCAATGAAACTTTCAAATGTAAGTTTAAAAAAAGAGTCACAGGAGAGAGGGGGAAGATGGCAGAAGAGTAAGACACGGAGATCACCTTCCTCCCCACAGATATATCAGAAATACATCTACACGTGGAACACCTCCTACAGAACACCTACTGAATGCTGGCAGAATACCTCAGACCTCCCAAAAGGCACGAAACTCCCCACGTATCTGGGTAGGGCAAAAGAAAAAAGAATAAACACAGACAAAAGGATAGGGATGGGACCTGCACCAGTGGGAGGGAGCCGTGAAGGAGGAAAGGTTTCCACACACTTAGAAGCCACTTCACGGGCGGAGACTGCGGGTGGCGGATGGGGGAAGCTTCGGAGCCTCGGAGGAGAGCACAGTAACAGGGGCGCGGAGGGCAAAGCAGAGAGATTCCCGCACAGAGGATCAGTGCTGACCAGCACTCACCAGTCCAAGAGGCTTGTCTGCTCACCCGCCAGGGCGGGCGGGGCTGGGAGCTGAGGCTGGGGCTTCGGTTGGAGTGCAGGGAGAGGACTGGGGTTGGTGCCGTGAACAGAGCCTGAAGGGGTTAGTGCACCAAGGTTAGCTGGGAGGGAGTCCAGGGAAAGGTCTGGACCTGCTGAAGAGGCAAGAGAATTTTTCTTCCCTCTTTGTTTCCAGGTGAACTAGGAGAGGGGATTAAGAGTGCTGCTTAAAGGAGCTCCAGAGAAGGGCGCAACAGCCGCTAAAAGCACGGACCCCAGAGATGGGCATGAGATGCTAAGGCTGAGGCGGCCGCCACCAAAGAACCTGTGCACATCACAGGTCAGTATCCACACCCCCCGTCCGGGGAGCCTGTGCAGCCTTCCACTGCCAGGGTCCCGCGATCCAGGGACAACGTCCCTGGGAGAATGGGCGCGCCTCAGGCTAGTGCAACATCACACCAGGCTCTGCCACCGCAGGATCGCCCTGCACTCTGTGCCGCTCCCTCCACCCGCCTGAGTGAGCCAGAGCCCCCGAATCAGCGGCTCCTTTAACCCCATCCTGTCAGAGCGAAGAATAGATGCCCTCTGAAGGCAGAAGCGGGGCCAAATGCAAAGCTGAACCCTGGGAGCTGTGAGAACAAAGAAGAGAAAGGGAAATCTCTCCCAGCAGCCTCAGAAGCAGCGGATTAAATCTCCACAATCAACCTGATGTACCTGCATCTGTGGAATGCATGAATAGACAACAAATCATCCCAAATTGAGGAGGTGGACTTTGAGAGCAAGAGCAAGATTTATAATTTTTTCCCTTTTCCTTTTTTTGTGAGTGTGTGTGTATGCTTCTGTGTAAGATTTTGTCTGTATAGCTTTGTTTCACCATTTGTCCTAGGGTTCTATCCTTCTGTTTTCTTTTTTTTTTTACTTAAATAAATTTTTTTCTTAATAATTATTTCTTATTTTAATAACTTTATTTTATTTTATCTTACTTTATTTTCTTTTCTTTTATCCTCTTTCTTTCTTTCTTTCTTTCTTTCTTTCTTTCTTTCTTTCTTTCT
>NW_021703507.1:7551-16609 GCF_005190385.1 Monodon monoceros | reverse complement strand
TTCTTTCTTTCTTTCTTTCTTTCTTTCTTTCTTTCTTTCTTTCTTTCGTGCTTTCTTTCTACATTTCTCCTTTTATTCCGAGCCGTGTGGATGAAAGGCTCTTGGTGCTGCAGGCAGGAGTCAGTGCTGTGCCTCTGAGAGCCAACTTCCGGACACTGGTCCATAAGAGACCTCCCAGCACCACATAATATCAAATGGTGAAAATCTCCCAGAGATCCCCTTCTCAAAAACAACACCCAGCTTCACTCAACGACCAGCAAGCTACAGTGCTGGACACCTTATGCCAAACAACTAGCAAGAAAGGAACACAACCCCACTCATTAGCAGAGAGGCTGCCTAAAATCATAACAAGTCCACAGACACCCCAATACACACCACCAGACGTGGACCCACCCACCAGAAAGACAAGATCCAGCCTCATCCACCAGAACACAGGTACTAGTCCCCTCCACCAGAAAGTCTACACAACCCACTGAAACAACTTTAACCACTGGGGACAGACACACACACACACAAAAACGGGAACTACAAACCTGCAGCCTGCGAAAAGGTGATGCCAAACACAGTAAGATAAGCAAAATGAGAAGACAGCAAATCACATATCAGATGAAGGAGCAAGATAAAAACCCACCAGACTTAACAAGTGAAGAGGAAATAGGTAGTCTACCTGAAAAAGAATTCAGAACAATGATAGTAAAGATCTAAAATCTTGGAAATAGAATAGAGAACATGCAAGAAACATTTAAAAAAGACTTAGAAGAACTAAAGATGAAACAAGCAACGATGAACAACACAAAATATGAAATTAAAAATACTCTAGAAGGGATCAGTAGCAGAATAACTGAGGCAGAAGAACGGATAAGTGACCTGGAAGATAGAATAGTGAAAATAACTACTGCAGAACAGAAGAAAGAAGAAAGAATAAGAAGAACTGAAGACAGTCTCAGAGACCTCTGGGACAACATTAAATGCACCAACATTCGAATTATAGGGGCTCCAGAAGAAGAAGAGAAAAAGAAAGGGACTGAGAAAATAGTTGAAGAGATTATAGTTGAAAACTTCCCTAATATGGGAAAGGAAATAGTTAATCAAGTCCAGGAAGCACAGAGAGTCCCATACAGGTTAAATCCAAGGAGAAATACGCCAAGACACATGTTAATCACACTGTCAAAAATTAAATACAGAGAAAACAAATTAAAAACAACAAGGGGAAAACAACATATAAAACACAAGCGAATCCCCATAAGGTTAACAGCTGATCTTTCAGCCAAAACTCTGCAAGCCAGAAGGGACTGGCAGGACATATTTAAAGTGATGATGGAGAGAAATGTACAACCAACATTACTCTACCCAGCAAGGATCTCATTCAGATTTGATGGAGAAATTAAAACCTTTATGGAGAAACAAAAGCTGAGAGAATTAGGCACCACCAAACCAAACCAGCTTTACAACAAATGCTAAAGGAACTTCTCTACACAAGAAACACAAGAGAAGGAAAAGACCTACAAAAACAAACCCAAAACAATTAAGAAAATTGGAATAGGAACATACATATCGATAATTACCTTAAATGTAAATGGATTAAATGCTCCCAACAAAAGACACAGACTGGCTGAATGGATACAAAAACAAAACCTATATATATGCTGTCTACAAGAGACCCACTTCAGCCCTAGAGACACATACAGACTGAAAGTGAGGGGATGGAAAAAGATACTCCATGCAAATGGAAATCAAAAGAAAGCTGGAGTAGCAATTCTCACATCAGACAAAATAGACTTTAAAATAAAGACTATTAGAAGAGACAAAGAAGGACACTACATAATGATCAAGAGATCGATCCAAGAAGAAGATATAACAATTGTAAATATTTATGCACCCAAAATAAGAGCACCTCAATACATAAGGCAAATACTAAGAGCCATAAAAGGGGAAATCAAAAGTAAAACATTCATAGTAGGGGACTTCAACACCCCACTTACACCAATGGACACATCATCCAAAATGAAAATAAATAAGGAAACACAAACTTTAAATGATACATTAAACAAGATGGACTTAATTGATATATATAGGACATTCCATCCAAAAACAACAAAATACACATTTTTCTCAAGGGCCCGTGGAACATTCTCCAGGATAGACCATATCTTGTGTCACAAATCAAGCCTCGGTAAATTTAAGAAAATTGAAATTGTATCAAGTATCTTTTCCGACAACAATGCTATGAGACTAGATATCAATTAAAGGAAAACATCTATAAAAAATACAAACATATGGGGGCTAAGCTATACACTACTTAATAACGAAGTGATCACTGAAGAAATCAAAGAGAAAATTAAAAAATACCTAGAAACAAATGACAATGGAGACACAGTGAGCCAAAACCTATGGGATGCAGCAAAAGCAGTTCTATGAGGGAAGTGTTTTTTTTTTGGTTTTTTTCTGTTTTTTTGCAGTACGCAAGCCTCACTGTTGTGGTCTCTCCCATTGTGAAGCATAGCCTATGGACGCGCAGGCTCAGTGGCCATGGCTCACAGGCCTAGCCACTCCACAGCAAAAGGTATCTTCCCGGACTGGGGCACGAACTTGTGTCCCCTGCATTGGCAGGCGGACTCTCAACCACTGCACCACCAGGGAAGCAGAAGCAGGAAGCTAATAGCCTTACAAACCTACCTTAAGAAACAGGAAACACCTCGAATAAACAACCTAAACTTGCATCTAAAGCAATTAGAGAAAGAAGAAAGAAACAACTCCAAAGTTAGCAGAGGAAGGAAATCATAAAGATCAGATCAGAAATAAATGAAAAACAAATGAAGGAAATGATAGCAAAGATCAATAAAACTAAAAGCTGGTTCTTTAAGAAGATAAACAAAACTGATAGACCATTAACCAGACTCATCAAGTAAAAAAGGGAGAAGACTCAAATCAATAAAATTAGAAATGAAAAAGGAGAAGTAACAACTAACACTGCACAAATACAAAAGAGCATGAGAGATTACTACAAGCAACTCTATGCAAAAAAATGGACAACCTGGAAGAAATGGACAAATTCTTAGAAATGCACAACTTGCCAAGACTGAATCAGGAAGAAAGAGAAAATATGAACAGACCAATCACAAGCACTGAAATTGAAACTGTGATTAAAAATCTTCCAACAAACAAAAGCCCAGGACCAGACATCTTCACAGTCGAATTCTTTTAAACATTTAGAGAAGAGCTAGCACTTATCCTTCTTGAACTCTTCCAAAATATAGCAGAGAGAGGAACACTCTCAAACTCATTCTATGAGGCCACCGTCACCCTGATACCAAAACCAGACAAGGGTGTCACAAAGAAAGAAAACTACAGGTCAATATCACTGATGAACATAGATGCAAATATCCTCAATAAAATACTAGCAAACAGAATCCAACAGCACATTAAGAGGATCATACACCATGATCAAGTGGGGTTTATCCCAGGAATACAAGGATTCTTCAATATACGCGAATCAATCAATGTGATACATCATATTAGCAAATTGAAGGAGAAAAACCATATGGTCATCTCAATAGAAGCAGAGAAATCTTACAACAAAATTCAACAACGCTTTATGGTAAAAATCCTCCAGAAAGTAGGCATACAAGGAACTTTCATCAACATAATAAAAGCCATATATGACAAAACCACAGCCAACATTGTCCTCAATGGTGAAAAACTGAAAGCATTTCCACTAAGATCAGGAACAAGACAAGGTTGCCCACTCTCACCACTCTTATTCAACATAATTTTGAAAGTTTTAGCCACAGCAATCAGAGAAGAAAAGGAAATAAAAGGAATCCAAATCAGAAAAGAAGAAGTAAAGCTGTCACTGTTTGCAGATGACATGATACTATACACGGAGAATCCTAAAGACACTACCAGAAAATTACTAGAGCTAAATAATGAATTTGGTAAAGTTGCAGGATACAAAATTAATGCACAGAAATCGCTGGCATTCCGATATACTAATGATGAAAAATCTGAAAGTGAAATCAAGAAAACACTCCCATTTACCATTGCAACAAAAAGAATAAAATATCTAGGAATAAATCTATCTAAGGAGACAAAAGACCTGTATGCAGAAAATTATAAGACACTGATGAAAGAAATTAAAGATGATACAAATAGATTGAGAGATATACCATGTTCTTGGATTGGAAGAATTAACATTGTGAAAATGACTCTTCTATGCAAAGCAATCTACAGATTCAGTGCAATCCCTATCAAACTACCACTGGCATTTTTCACAGAACTAGAACAAAAAAAATCACAATTTGTATGGAAGCACAAAAGACCCCAAAGAGCCAAAACAATCTTGAGAACAAAAAACGGAGCTGTAGGAATCAGGCTCCCTTGCTTCAGATTATACTACGAAGCTACAGTAATCAAGACAGTATGGTACTGGCACAAAAACAGAAAGATAGATCAATGGAACAGGATAGAAAGCCCAGAGATAAATCCAAGCACATATGTTCACCTTATCTTTGATAAAGGAGGCAGGAATGTACAGTGGAGAAAAGACAGCCTCTTCAATAAGTGGTGCTGGGAAAACTGGACAGGTACATGTAAAAGTATAACATTAAAACACTCCCTAACACCATACACAAAAATGAGCTCAAAATGGATTAAAGACCTAAATGTAAGGCCAGAAACTGTCAAACTCTTAGAGGAAAACATAGGCAGAACACTCTATGACATAAATCACAGCAAGATCCTTTTTGACCCACCTCCTAGAGAAATGGAAATAAAAACAAAAATAAACAAATGGGACCTAATGAAACTTCAAAGCTTTTGCACAGCAAAGGAAACGATAAACAAGACCAAAATACAAACCTCAGAATATATTTTCAAATGAAGCAACTGACAAAGGATTAATCTCCAAAATTTATAAGCAGCTCATGCAGCTCAATAACCAAAAAACAAACAACCCAATCCTAAAATGAGCAGAAGACCTAAGTAGACATTTTTCCAAAGAAGATATACACACTGCCAACAAACACATGAAAGAATGCTCAACATCATTAATCATTAGAGAAATGCAAATCAAAACTATAATGAGATATCTCACACAGGTCAGAATGGCCTTCATCAAAAAATTTGCAAACCATAAATGCTGGAGAGGGTGTGGAGAAAAGGGAACACTCTTGCACTACTGGTGGAAATGTGAATTGGTACAGCCTGTATGGAGAACAGTATGGAGGTTCCTTAAAAAAACTACAAATAGAACTACCATATGACCCAGCAATCCCATTACTGGGCATAAATCCTTAGAAAACCATAATTCAAAAAGAGTCATGTACAAAAATGTTCATTGCAGCTCTATTTACAATAGCCAGGAGATGGAAACAACCTAAGTGTCCATCATCAGATGAATGGATAAAGAAGATGTGGCACATATATACAATGGAATATTCCTTAGCCATAAAAAGAAACGAAATTGAGCTATTTGTAATGGTGTGGATAGACCTAGAGTCTGTCATACAGAGTGAAGTAAGTCAGAAAGAGAGAGACAAATACCATATGCTAACATATATATATGAAATTTAAGGGAAAAAATGTCATGGAGAACCTAGGGGTAAGACAGGAATAAAGACACAGACCTACTAGAGAATGGATTTGAGGATATGGGGAGGGGGAGGGGGAAGGGCAAGCTGTGACAATGTGAGAGAGTGGCATGGACATATATACACTACCAAATGTAAAATAGATAGCTAGTGACAAGTAGCCGCATAGCATAGGAAGATCAACTCGGTGTTTTGTGACCAACTAGAGGGGTGGGATAGGGAGGGTGCGGGGGAGGGAGTCACAAGAGGGAAGAGATATGGGAACATATGTATATGTATAACTGATTCACTTTGTTGTAAAGCAGAACTAACACACCATTGTAAAGCAATTATACTCCAATAAAGATGTATAAAAGAAAAAGACCAGACAGTAGTCGTTTGCATGCATATGAATTGTCATGAACTAGAAAGTTTTAGAAACAAAGAGTGCTTTTGTAGTTGCTTACATCTTAGGGAGATAGGCTAGGGAGATAGGCAAATGATAGCTATCATTACCTGGTTTCTTCCTGAGGTGATGAAAATATTCTTCACCAAAAATTGTTTGGATGGTAGTATATGCCTCTGAATATAATAAAATCTATTGACTTGCTCACTTTAAATGTGTGAATGGCATGGGATATGAGTTATAGCCCAATAAAACTGTTTTAAAAGAAATAACGGAATGCAAAGTTAAAAAAAAGAAGTCACTTCATTGTCTGCCAACATTAATGTTGATCTTGCTGAGTTATTAAGGAAACCTGTCTGAGTAATATTTAATATTATGGATTTATTAAAATGTGTTTATACATTCATCTGCTGATAGCATTTGCATTTAAACTCAGTTTTGACTAGTAAAAAAATAAAAGTATTATAAGCACTTATAACAGAAACACATGGAGAAAGACTTTAAATTCTTTTGGGTAGATTTGTAAAAGTAGAATAGCTGCAACATATGTTAGTATATGTTTAAATGTTAAGAAATGGCCACACTCTTTTTCCAAAATCTGTGTACAATTTTACATTCTCACTAGTAGTATATGAAAGTTTCTGTTGTTCCATATCTTTGGTATGTATGGTACAGCATATTTTTTTACATTTGGTTTCTGCTTTAATTTACTTATACACTTTTTACTTACATTTCTGTTTTTCTATTAGCCTTTTCTG
Organism: Monodon monoceros; assembly: GCF_005190385.1. Taxonomy (NCBI): domain Eukaryota; kingdom Metazoa; phylum Chordata; class Mammalia; order Artiodactyla; family Monodontidae; genus Monodon; species Monodon monoceros. Next base: position 9,878 of record NW_021703507.1, on the reverse strand, counting down.
TAATTCCTGATTATGTGACAAAGAATATACTTAAAAACTATTTTTATTGTTTTTATTTAATAAAGTATGGTAGCATTTTCCACTGCCAATAGAGAGTACTGAGAATAATCTTTAAAATTATAACTTTCAGTGTAACTACCAATTATAATCATATATTAGGTTATAACCCTCAACGATTTGTGAGGTTTTTTTTTTTCTTGTTTTTTTTTAAAATTAATTAATTAATTTTATTTTTAGCTGTGTTGGGTCTTTGTTTCTGTGCGAGGGCTTTCTCCAGTTGTGGCAAGCGGGGGCCGCTCTTCATCACAGTGCATGGGCCTCTCACTGTCGTGGCCTCTCCTGTTGTGGAGCACAGGCTCCAGACTCGCAGGCTCAGTAGTTGTGGCTCATGGGCCTAAATGCTTCACGGCATGTGTTATCTTCCCAGACAAAGGCTTGAACCCGTGTCCCCTGCATTGGCAGGCAGACTCTCAACCACTGCACCACTAGGGAAGCCCCCAATTTGTGGTTTTTAAAGAAATTGTTGCCAAACCCAAGATCATTGAAATTTTCTTATGCTCTCTTCTAAAATAACTTTAGTCCATATACTGAATTATGATACATTTAAAGTTGCATTTTCAAATTGATCCAAAGTTGGAGGAGTTTTGTAGTTTCTGTTTGCTTGTTTTGTGTGTTTGTGTGTGTGTGTGTGTGTTTAATCTTGTGCTTTAACTGGGACTATATTCATTACAGACTTTTTCTTTGCTGAATAATCAGTATTTTCTATAATCAATGCCCTTTCAAGCTGTAGAAATAGGTATAGGTCTGAAAATTCAAGAAGCAACTTCCTCAAAACAACAAATCAGCCTCTCAAATCAGCTTAAAGCAAGCTTCTGAGACACTTTCTAAGGTACTGTAATAACTTTATAATCTGTAGAAATAGGGAAATAATAAAGAGATCTTATTAATTCTCTATATCAAGATCATGATACACACATTGAGAAATATGTAATTGGGTTTCAAGTTCTGGACAGGGTTGTGTAAGTACATTTCATTCTATTGCCTTCACTAGTTACAAACAAAACAGACCAAAAAATGGCCAGTATGACCAAAGCAACAAAGAGCAGACTCATAAGGGTGTAAAAAAAAAGAAAAGCTGACTGGATAGAAACCTTAAGGATTTAATGATAACTTAGCAGTGAGTTCTGGTGATTCAACACTTTACCACTTATCGATACAAAGTTGGGTGCTAAAGCCAGTCAAAACTCAGAAATGCCAATGAGACTAGTCCTCTCCCACCAAAAAAAAAAAAAAAAAAAAAAAGTCAAAGGAAAAAAGGTGCTCTTTCAATTCTAAAGACCAGGAAATAGGGGCACCACTGGATAGAAATTTTTAACTATATCTATTCTACTAAAAAATGATCATAACAACATTTGTAACCAACCACCTTCCCCGGGGCACTGTGACAATGAATAATGTGGTCATCCTTTTTTACTCTTTGCTCTGCAATAACATGTAAAACCATGGACCAAGGAAATCTCATATGAAATGTAAAACTCCAACACATATAAGCACTGACATGATACAGACATTGGAATTACCTGCCATGAATTTTAAAGTATGAAAATAACAAACAAAAAAACAAAAACAAAACTTCACCAAGCAATAAAACCACTTGAAGAAAAATGGAAAAAATACAAAATTTCAGCAGAAAAATTAAAAACATACACCAGAATAATAATGAATTTTACAATTAAAATACTACTAACTGAAATATAAAATTCATAGTAAAAAGAGTCAATGAGGGGGGACCTTGAAGATGGCGGAAGAGTAAGACGCGGAGATCGCCTTCCTCCCCATGGATACACCAGAAATACATCTACACGTGGAACAACTACAGAACACCTACTGAAGGCTGGCAGAAGACCTCAGACCTCCCAAAAGGCAAGAAACCCCCCACGTACCTGGGTAGGGCAAAAGAAAAAAAGAAAAAACAGAGACAAAAGAATAAGGACAGCACCTGCACCAGTGGGAGGGAGCTGTGAAGGAGGAAAAGTTTCCACACACTAGGAAGCCCCTTCGCGGGCGGAGACTGCGGGAGGCGGAGGGGGGAGCTTCGGGACCGCGAAGGAGTGCACAGCGACGGGTGCGGAGGGCAAAGCGGGGAGATTCCCGCACAGAGGATCGGTGCCGACCGGCACTCACCAGCCCGAGAGGCTTGTCTGCTCACCCGCCGGGGCGGGCGGGGCTGCGAGCTGAGGCTCGGGTTTCGGTTTTGGACGGAGTGCAGGGAGAGGACTGGGGTTGGCGGCTTGAACATAGCCTGAAGGGGTTAGTGCACCACGGCT
>NW_021703507.1:0-7451 GCF_005190385.1 Monodon monoceros | reverse complement strand
GGACAACTTCCCCGGGAGAACGCACAGCGGGCCTCAGGCTGGAGCAATGTCATGCTGGCCTCTGCCGCCGCAGGCCCGCCCTGCACGCAGTGCCCCTCCCTCCCGCCCCCACCCCCCGCCTGAGTGAGCCGGAGCCCCCGAATCAGCGGTTCCTTTAACCCCGTCCTGTCTGAGTAAAAAACAGATGCCCTCCAGCGACCTACACACAGAGGCAGGGCCAAATCCAAAGCTGAGCTCCTGTGAGCTGTGAGAACAAGGAAGAGAAAGGGAAATCTCTCCCAGCAGCCTCAGAAGCAGCGGATTAAAGCTCCACAATCAACTTGATATACCCTGCATCTGTGGAATACCTGAATAGACAAGGAATGAACCCAAATTGAAGAGGTGGACTTAGGAGCGAGATCTATGATTTTTTTCCTTTTCCTCTTTTTGTGAATGTGTACGTGTATGCTTCTGTGTGAGATCTTGTCTGTATAGTCTTGCTTCCACCATTTGTCCTAGGGCTCTATCCGTCCATGGTTTTTAAAAAAATTTTTTTTCTTAATAATTAATTTTAATTGTAATAACTTTATTATACTTTACCTTCGTTCTTTCTTTCTTTCTTTCCTTCATTCCTTCCCTCCTTTAGACAACGAATCATCCCAAATTGAGGAGGTGGTCTCTGAGAGCAAGATTTATGATTTTTCCCCCTTTACCTCTTTTTGTGAGGGTGTATGTGTATGCTTCTGTGTAAGATTATGTCTGTATAGCTTTGCTTCCAAAGTTTGTCCTAAGGTTTTTTCCATCCCTTTTTTTTTTCTAAATAAGTATTTTTTTAATTCAATAACTTTATTATACTTTATTTTATTTTTACTGTATTTTCTATCTTTCTTCCTTATTTCCCCCCTTCCTTCCTTCCATCCTCCCTCCCTCCCTCCCTCCTTACTTTCCTTCTTGCCTTCTTTCATTCTTTGCTTCTTTCTTGGTTTCTTCCTTCCTTCCCTGCTTTCCTTCTTTCTTTCCTCATACTTCTACTAATTCTCTCTACTTTTTCTCCCTTTTATTCTGAGCCATGTGGATGACAGGCTCTTGGTGCTCCAGCCAGGAGTCAGGGCTCTGCCTCTGAGGTAGGAGAGCCAACTTCAGGACACTGGTCAACAAGAGACCTCCCAGCTCCACATAATATTAAACGGCGGAAATCTCCCAGAGACCTCCATCTTAACACCAGCATCCAGCTTCACTCAACGACCAGCAAGCCACAGTGCTGGACAACCTATGCCAAACAACTGGCAAAACAGGAACACTACCCCACCCATTAGCAGAGAGACTGCCTAAAATCATAATAAGGCCACAGACACCCCCAAACACACCACCAGACGTGAACCTGCCCACTAAAGAGACAAGATCCAGCCTCATCCACCACAACACAGGCACTAGTCCCCTCCACCAGGAAGCCTACACAACCCACTGAACCAACCTTAGCCACTGGGCACAGACACCAAAAACAACAGGAACTACGAACCTGCAGCCTGCAAAAAGGAGACCCCAAAGATAGTAAGATAAGCAAAATGAGAAGACAGAAAAACACACAGCAGATGAAGGAGCAAGATAAAAATGCACCAGACCTAACAAATGAAGAGGAAATAGGCAGTCTACCTGAAAAAGAATTCAGAGTAATGATAGTAAGGATGATCCAAAATCTTGGAAATAGAATGGACAAAATGCAAGAAACAGTTAACAAGGACCTAGAAGAAATAAAGATGAAACAAGCAATGATGAACAATGCAATAAATGAAATTAAAAGTACTCTAGATGGGATCAATAGCAGAATAACTGAGGCAGAAGAACGGATAAGTGACCTGGAAGATAAAATAGTGGAAATAACTGCTGCAGAGCAGAATAAAGAAAAAAGAATGAGAAGAACTGAGGACAGTCTCAGAGAACTCTGCGACAACATTAAATGCACCAACATTCGAATTATAGGGTTTCCAGAAGAAGAAGAGAAAAAGAAAGGGACTGAGAAAATATTTGAAGAGATTATAGTTGAAAACTTCCCTAATATGGGAAAGGAAATAGTTAATCAAGTCCAGGAAGCACAGAGAGTCCCATACAGGATAAATACAAGGAGAAATACGCAAAGACATGTTTTAATCAAACTGTCAAAAATTAAATACAAAGAAAGCATATTAAAAGCAGCAAGGGAAAAACAACAAATAACACACAAGGGAATCCCCATAAGGTTAACAGCTGATCTCTCAGCAGAAACCCTACAAGCCAGAAGGGACTGGCAGGACATACTGAAAGTGATGAAGGAGAAAAACCTGCAACCAAGAGTACTCCACCCAGCAAGGACCTCATTCAGATTTGATGGAGAAATTAAAACCTTTACAGACAAGCAAAAGCTGAGAGAGTTCAGCACCACCAAACCAGCTTTAAAACAAATGCTAAAGGAACTTCTCTAGACAAGAAACACAAGAGAAGGAAAAGACCTATAATAACGAACCCAAAACAGTTAAGAAAATGGGAATAGGAACATACATATCGATAATTACCTTAAATGTAAATGGACTAAATGCTCCCACCAAAAGACACAGATTGGCTGAATGGATACAAAAACAAGACCCTTATATATGCTGTCTACAAGAGACCCACTTCAGCCCTAGAGACACATACAAACTGAAAGTAAGGGGATGGAAAAAGATATTCCATGCAAATGGAAACCAAAAGAAAGCTGGAGTAACAATTCTCATATCAGACAAAATAGACTTTAAAATAAGGACTATTAAAAGAGACAAAGAAGGACACTACATAATGATCAAGGGATTGATCCAAGAAGAAGATATAATATTTGTAAATATTTATGCACCCCAAATAGGAGCACCTCAATACATAAGGCAAATACTAACAGCCATAAAAGGGGAGATCGACAGTAACACATTCATAGTAGGGGACTTTAACACCCCACTTTCACCCATGGACAGATCATCCAAAATGAAAATAAGTAAGGAAACACAAGCTTTAAATGATACATTAAACAAGATGGACTTAATTGATATTTATAGGACACTCCATCCAAAAACAACAGAATACACATTTTTCTCAAGTGCTCATGGAACATTCTCCAGGATAGATCATATCTTGGGTCACAAATCAAGCCTCGGTAAATTTAAGAAAATTGAAATTGTATCAAGTATCTTTTCTGACCACAATGCCATGAGACTAGGTATCAGTTACAGGAAAAGATCTGTAAAAAATACAAACACATGGAGGCTAAACAATACACTACTTAATAATGAAGTGATCACTGAAGAAATCAAAGAGGAAATAAAAAAATACCTAGAAACAAATGACAATGGAGACACAACGACCCAAAACCTATGGGATGCAGCAAAAGCAGTTCTAATGGGGAAGTTTATAGCAATACAAGCCCACCTTAAGAAGCAGTAAACATCTCGAATAAACAACCTAACCTTGCACCTAAAGCAATTAGAGAAAGAACAAAAATCCCCAAAGCTAGCAGAAGGAAAGAAATCATAAAAATCAGATCAGAAATAAATGAAAAAGAAATGAAGGAAATGATAGCAAAGATAAATAAAACTAAAAGCTGGTTCTTTGAGAAGATAAACAAAATAGATAAACCACTAGCCAGACTCATCAAGAAAAAAAGGGAGAAGACTCAAATCAATACAATTAGAAATGAAAAAGGAGAAGTAAGAACTGACACTGCAGAAATAAAAAAACTCATGCGAGATTACTACAAGCAACTCTATGCCAATAAAATGGACAATCTGGAAGAAATGGACAAATTCTTAGAAATGCACAACCTGCCAAGACTGAATCAGGAAGAAATAGACAATATGAACAGACCAATCACAAGCACTGAAATTGAAACTGTGATTAAAAATCTTCCAACAAACAAAAGCTCAGGACTAGATGGCTTCACAGGTGAATTCTATCAAACGTTTAGAGAAGAGCTAACACCTATCCTTCTCAAACTCTTCCAAAATATAGCAGAGGGAGGAACACTCCCAAATGCCTTCTATGAGGCCACCATCACCTTGATACCAAAACCAGACAAGGGTGTCACAAAGAAAGAAAACTACAGGCCAATATCACTGATGAACATAGATGCAAAAATCCTCAACAAAATACTAGCAAACAGAATCCAACAGCACATTAAAAGGATCATACACCATGATCAAGTGGGGTTTATTCCAGGAATGCAAGGATTCTTCAATATACGCAAATCTATCAATGTGATAAACCATATTAACTAATTGAAGGAGAAAAACCATATGGTCATCTCAATAGATGCAGAATATGCTTTTGACAAAATTCAACACCCATTTATCATAAAAACTCTGCAGAAAGTAGGCATAGAGGGAACTTTCCTCAACAAAATAAAAGCCATATATGACAAGCCCACAGCAAACATCATCCTCAATGGTGAAAAACTGAAAACATTTCCACTAAGATCAGGAACAAGACAAGGTTGCCCACTCTCACCACTCTTATTCAACATAGATTTGGAAGTTTTAGCCACAGCAATCAGAGAAGAAAAGGAAATAAAAGGAATCCAGATCAGAAAAGAAGAAGTAAAGCTGTCACTGTTTGCAGATGACATGATACTATACATAGAGAATCCTAAAGATGTTACCAGAAAACTACTAGAGCTAATTAATGAATTTGGTAAAGTTGCAGGATACAAAATTAATGCACAGAAATCGCTGGCATTCCGATATACTAATGATGAAAAATCTGAAAGTGAAATCAAGAAAACACTCCCATTTACCATTGCAACAAAAAGAATAAAATATCTAGGAATAAACCTACCTAAGGAGAATAAAGACCTGTATGCAGAAAATTATAAGACACTGATGAAAGAAATTAAAGATGATACAAATAGATGGAGAGATATATCATTTTCTTGGATGGGAAGAATCAAGATTGTGAAAATGACTCTACTACCCAAAGCAATCTACAGATTCAATGCAATCCCTATCAAACTACCACTGGCATTTTTCACAGAACTAGAACAAAAAATTTTGCATTTTCTATGGAAACACAAAAGACCCCGAATAGCCAAAGCAATCTTGAGAACGAAAAAAGGAGCTGGAGGAATCAGGCTCCCTGACTTCAGACTATACTACAAAGCTACAGTAATCAAGACAGTATGGTACTGGCACAAAAACAGAAAGATAGATCAATGGAACAGGATAGAAAGCCCAGAGATAAACCCACACACATATGGACACCTTATCTTTGATAAAGTTGGCAAGGATGTAGAGTGGAGAAAGGACAGGCTCTTCAATAAATGATGCTGGGAAAACTGGACAGGTACATATAAAAGTATGAGATTAGATCACTCCCTAACACCATACACAAAAATAAGCTCAAAATGGATTAAAGACCTAAATGTAAGGCCAGAAACTATCAAACTCTTAGAGGAAAACATAGGCAGAACACTCTATGACATAAATCACAGCAAGATCCTTTTTGACCCACCTCCTAGAGAAATGGAAATAAAAACAAAAATAAACAAATGGGACCTAATGAAACTTCAAAGCTTTTGCACAGCAAAGGAAACGATAAACAAGACCAAAACACAACCCTCAGAATATATTTTCAAATGAAGCAACTGACAAAGGATTAATCTCCAAAATTTACAAGCAGCTCATGCAGCTCAATAACAAAAAACACAAACAACCCAATCCAAAAATGGGCAGAACACCTAAATAGACATTTCTCCAAAGAAGATATACAGAATGGCAACAAACACATGAAAGAATGCTCAACATCATTAATCATTAGAGAAATGCAAATCAAAACTACAATGAGATATCATGTCACATCAGTCAGAATGGCCATCATCAAAAAATCTAGAAACAATAAATGCTGGAGAGGGTGTGGAGAAAAGGGAACACTCTTGCACTGCTGGTGGGAATGTGAATTGGTTTAGCCACTATAGAGAACAGTATGGAGGTTCCTTAAAAAACTACAAATAGAATTACCATATGACCCAGCAATCCCACTACTAGGCATATACGCTGAGAAAACCAAAATTCAAAAGATCATGTACCAAAATATTCATTGCAGCTCTATTTATAATAGCCTGGAGATGGAAACAACCTCAGTGCCCATCATCGGATGAATGGATAAAGAAGATGTGGCACATATATACAATGGAATATTACTCAGCCTTAAAAAGAAACGAAATTGAGCTATTTGTAATGAGATGGATAGACCTAGAGTCTGTCATACAGAGTGAAGTAAGTCAGAAAGAAAAAGACAAATACCGTGTGCTAACACATATATATGGAATTTAAGGGAAAAAAATGTCATGAAGAACCTAGGGGTAAGACAGGAATAAAGACGCAGACCTACTGGAGAACAGACTTGAGGATATGGGGAGGGGGAAGGGTGAGCTTTGACAGGGCGAGAGAGAGTCATGGACATATACACACTAACAAACGTAGTAAGGTGGATAGCTAGTGGCAAGCAGCCGCAAGACACAGGGATATTAGCTCGGTGCTTTATGACTGCCTGGAGGGGTAGGATAGGGAGAGTGGGAGGGAGTGAGACGCAAGAGGGAAGACACATGGGAACATATGTATATGTATAACTGATTCACTTTGTTATGAAGCAGAAACTAACTGCATTGTAAAGCAATTATACCCCAATAAAGATGTTAAAAAAAAGTCAATGAATTTAAAGATAAATAGGCAAAATTTATCTTATAACAGAGAGCAGCTATATTTTAAAAAATTAACAAAGATGCAGTGACCTGTGGGACTTTAGGTAATAAATCTTATATTTATATTATCAGAATACTAGACAGGAAGAAAAACTTCAGAGCTGTAAAAACAAAACAAAAAAAAATGTTAACACTGAAGGTCAGAAAGAAGAAACAAATATCAGAGTGAAGGAATAAATGGAAAATAATGCTAACATGGCAGAAATATATCCTATCATGTCAATTATTACATTAAATATATATTTTAAAGCACAGCAGCAAGGACACAGATTAAAATAAAAATAAGAAAATGACTGAACTATGTGCTGTCTCCCCCTCCAAAAGAATCTCCCTTCTAAAGTAATGATAGTTATGTTGAAATTAGAAGAAATATCCACCATAAAAACATTAATAAAAAGAAAGCAGGAGGCCTAAATTAATATCAAATACAATGGGCTTTTGTGAAAAGAAAATTACCAAGCACAGAAAGAAACAGTCAAGCCCACTGTTGCCACTGGACTAATTAGATGCATGTGGTAAGTGACCTCCAGGTAAGTCTCCCAATAGTTCTCCCACCCCCACATGAGCATGCTGCAAGAGATGAGTCCACTTCCCCTCCCCTTGAATCTGGGCTGTCCTGTGATTTGCTTTGGCCAATAATTTGTGGTGGCAGAGACATTCTGGCACTTCTGAGTCCAGGTCTGAGTAATAATGACAGCTTCTGTCTCCTTCCTCTTGGAAA
>NW_021703506.1:0-1040 GCF_005190385.1 Monodon monoceros | reverse complement strand
TAAAGAGTTGATGAGGTGAAAAGATGCTATCAAGATCAGAAGCCTGCTAGGATATTTTATATATATATATATATATATGAATGAATATATATATGAATGAATGTTTGTATACACACATATACATATGTACATTCACACAAACAAACTGCATGAAGGAATGTGAGGAAAATATATGGTAAATTGGCAAGTTAAAAAATTTCGCTCTAGGAGAACAACTTCACAAAAATTGAATGTAAAAAAGTAATAAATTCCTCTCACAAGATTTGACAAATTAATGGTCTGCAAACATTAGGTAAAAATCAGCTTGAGATGAGATGCTAAGAAGCAAACTCACATTACTTTGTAGAAAGGATGTAACCATTGTAAACTGCAGGTATCATTCCTTGGCTCTACTCATTACAAAATAGTTGCATTCATTTGTTAAGTCAGGTTTTTGGAACTCAGAACACATTTTGCTAATTACAGCTCATAGCTATAATCCCAGATCATTCCAAAAAACTCCATTTAACAGGTAAATTTTTAAGTTGTTCATTCTCAGACCCTTTAAAGACCCTGCTACCCCAATCCAAGTGGTAACCAGATCCTTAATCTTTCCCTGGAGTGTGGAAAAATGTAACCTTGAATTCAAACATTCTTCCTGTCTTTTGTGAAAGGCCAAGACACTGAGTTAATTATTCTTGATATCATAGAGGTAGGGGGAGAAAAGAAATGTGAGTACCTTTAGGCAATCAGAGGGCAGAAGAGTTTCAGGATTATCACAAGTTAGATGTTGGGGCACCATGGAGGCATGATGTTAGGCATGAGGCTCCCAGACTTGTCAAAGATTCTCTTGTTCCAGAAACCTGTAGAAACTTCAAAGAGGCAGACCTGAGTGGATCACATGGCTGGGATGGTGGACATTGCTTTAGTGACCAGGATGGGCTTCCACCGCTATGGAAGTCCCTTAGAAACTTAGTGAATTTCTAGTGGGTGAGGAGGTGGTGAAGATGCCCGAAAGATGATCAAGGTAGAGGTCCCTATTAGTCCTACATGAGAGCTCA
>NW_021703505.1:0-1243 GCF_005190385.1 Monodon monoceros | reverse complement strand
AATGCAAAGAGCCATAAAAGGGAAAATCGACAGTAACACAATAATAGTAGGGCACTTTAACACCCCACTTTCACAAATGGACAGATGATCCAAAATGAAAATAACTAATGAATGAAACACAAGCCTTAAATGATACATTAAACAAGATGGACTTAATTGATATTTATAGGACATTCCATGCAACAACCACAGAATACACTTTCTTCTCAAGTGTTCACGGAACATTCTCCAGGATAGATCATATCTTGGGTCACAAATCAAGCATTCATAAATTTAAGAAAATTGAAATCATATCAAGTATCTTTTCTAACCACAATGCTATGAGACGAGATAGCAATTACAGGAAAAAAATCTATAAAAAATACAAACACATGGAGGTTAAACAATACACTACTAAATAACCAAGAGATCACTGAAGAAATCAAAGAGGAAATCAAAAAATACCTAGAAACAAATGACAATGAAAACACGATGACCCAAAACCTATGGGATGTAGCAAAAGCAGCTCTAAGAGGGAAGTATATAGCGATACAATCCTACCACAGGAAAGAAGAAACATCTCAAATAAGCAACGAAACCTTACACCTAAAGAAATTAGAGAAAGAAGAACAAAAAAAACCCCAAAGTTAGCAGAAGGAAAGAAATCATAAAGATCAGATCAGAAATAAATGAAAAAAATGAAGGAAACAATAGCAAAGATCAATAAAATGAAAACCTTGTTCTTTGTGAAGATAAACAAAATTGACAAACAATAGCCAGACTCATGAAGAAAAAAAGGGGGAAAGACTCAAAATATAGAATTAGAAATGAAAAAGGAGAAGTAACAACTGACACTGCAGAAATATAAAGGATCATGAGAGATTACTAGAAGCTACTCTATGCCAATAAAATGGACAACCTGGAAGAAATGGACAAATTCTTAGAAAAGCACAACCTTCCGAGACTGACAGGAAGAAATAGAAAATATAAACAGACCAATCACAAATACTGAAATTGAAACTGTGATTAGAAATCTTCCAGCAAACAAAAGCCCAAGAGCAGATGGCTTCAGAGGCGAATTCTATCAAACATTTAGAGAAGAATTAACACCTGTCCTTCTCAAACTCTTCCAAAATATAGCAGAAGGAGGAACACTCCTAAACTCATTCTAAGAGGCCACCATCACCCTGATACCAAAACCAGACAAAGATTTCACAAAAAAAAGAAAACTACAGGCCAATACCACTAAGAAAGTTAGATGCAA
>NW_021703504.1:0-1612 GCF_005190385.1 Monodon monoceros | reverse complement strand
TAATGGTGATGTAATGTACAGCTCGGTCACTACAGTTAACAATACCGCATTTTATGTTTGAAAGTTGCTAAGAGAGTAGATCTTGAAAGTTCTCATCACAAAAATAAAATTTGTAATTATGTGAATTAAGGTTAACTAAACTTATTGTGGTAATCATTTCACACTATAAATATATATATGTATATATATATATATATCAACCATCACATTGTACACCTTGGACAGATACAATATTATATATCAATTAAATCTCAATAAAACTGGAAAAATTTCATTTATATTTTAGCATAAATATATCAAATTGGGTTTCTTGACAAGATGAATAATAACTATAGATAAAAGGAAATAAGATATTGTTGTTGCTGTTGTTTGCTTTTCCAGAGTGTAAAACACTAAAAAGGGGGGAGGTGAGTATGGGCTTGCAAATGCTGCTCCATGGGCCCTAATGCTGTGATACAGACATTTAGTCCAGATCTGAAAAAGAACTTGAGCCATTTCAACAAATCTGCAAAACAGTCAGGTACAAACATGAAGAGGTGAATAGATATCAGTAAATTCTTTTTCACACTGCAAGCAATCTGCCTTCAGCTTTCAGCAAAACCTCAGTTTTCGGGTTATGAGCGTAACAGTTCTGAAGCAAGCAGTACAATGCTTAAACACCAGTGTTTTCTCCCCACGATGAATAAGTTTTCAGTCTCCCCACCAGTGCCCATCCCTTCTCCCCTTAATGTCTTGGCCAACATTCAACCATCAGCCCAGAAAACCCTTTCCCAGTTTCATTGCCTGTACATGACCACGTTATTTCAATCACCTTGGCACATTTATATTCCCTACTTCCTAAGGTAGGTATTATATATATGAGATTTTAAATAAAAGAATGCCTGTCAAGTACTTAATGCTCAACTCCTAGCACAATATGAATATTCCGTAACTGCTGACTAGCATTATTATTATATCATTTACATTAAAAGTAATCTGTACTTTCTTTCACACACCCATGTTCTTTGTCCCCAACTGGGGTAAAGGAAATAAATGAACACTTATTGATTATCTACAGTGAGAGCACAGAATGCAGTGTAGGCTATAGAATTAGTCGTGTTCAAGCCTGAAACTGACCTGGATTTGAATTCCAGACCTCTCACTTACTTAGACTTTACTACGCCTCAGTTCCCTTACTGATAATTAGAGATAATAGACATTTCAGGGACCACGGTAAGGATTGAAAATATTATAATGTTTGGATCCAGAAAGGTCATTCATTACCTCATTTAATGGAAACTGTTAGATAATCTGATTGAGTTTTGAGAATCTGATAACGGCTCTGCATCCTTTTGCTAAAAATAGATAGCTAGATAACTATTCCTAGCATTTTGCATATAATTCCAGGGCTTTGCTAATATGAAAATCAATCAAAGGCTTTAGTTGGAACAAAGAACTCAGAGAAATTGCTATGGGGCAAGAATTATAATTCTTCTTGAAATATAGACTATCATCCTGGAGAAGAAAGAACAACATTTTAATGTGGTCAAATTTGGGTCAAAACTATGCACTTCCATAATGGTGTTTCTACCGGGTCTTGATTTGACTGGGATTGAAATTTCTGACATTACTG
>NW_021703503.1:0-1015 GCF_005190385.1 Monodon monoceros | reverse complement strand
TTAAACACAAGATAAATCTAAAAAACCTTATAATTTAGATAAAATACATAAGCACAAAAACAATAGCAAAGACAAACATTCCTATAGTTCCTACTATTTATCACACAATTTAAGAACTTTACTAATGCATCTATTTGATGACAAACAAAAGCTTAACACTGACTATTTCTAGTGCTATTACATGTGATTATTTCTCCTTATACTTTTTTGTTTTGTGCAATAATTTTGTTAACAAATATGTTACTTTGGGGCTGAAAATTTTTGCCTTTTATGCCTTTTTTCTTTATTTTATTTTTAAGAAGTTACTTTCTGTTTTTCCAAATAATTGTACCAGAGTGGGTTTTTCATACATTCTCATATTCAGTGGAGGAGACTCTCATACACAAATGTTTTTTAATGATTTTATCTTAAAAAATCTTATAGGATTTTTAAAAATTTGAAATATAGTTATTTATTTCTAAGTTAATCTCAAGAGAAAGTCAAAATAACTGCAACTATAAGATGTAAGAAATAGGTATCATGAAATGAAAGAGAAAAAGAAATTCTTAAAATCAGCAACCATCAAAAAATCTTATATATTTACTATATACCATTTTCTACATACATATTATCATATGCCTCATTTTATGGAAAAAGTTGGCAATATTATATATAGTAAAAATGTAAAAGCAGCAGCAAGTTCAATGTGAGTCTTCTTTATTTATAGAAAAATTTCAATGAAATGATTTCAATCTCATGATCTATCCCTTTAAAGAGGTTCTCTGGTACCACCTTATCCCCACCCCCATCTGTATATGTGTGTATTTGAAAAAGTTTTAGATTTTTATTTGGAAAAAATTAAAATGGTGTGATGTGTCTCTGTAATATGGGTCTCGTTTTTCAGACTTTTATATACTTCAGTCTGAATGCAAGAATTAAGGTCACTGGTGTTATACTTTAAGGGTTTGGGGGCTTATTTTTGCATAACCGTGAGACTGGGCCCATTTTCACATTAGCAGTGACTTGAAAATTATTC
>NW_021703502.1:0-2762 GCF_005190385.1 Monodon monoceros | reverse complement strand
GAGTATCCGTACAGAAAGGGAGGCATGCAGCTGTTTCCGTGAGGACTCAGTCGCTGTTCTGCTGTATTGTAAAGGAAGTACCCTTTTCAGGACACCTAGGCCCCTCTGGTGTGCATCATTGCCCTCCGGGAGCACTGAGTACTTCCAGACACCCGTGGGCCTGCTGAGCAACATCTAGGCCCATAGGTCGGTTCCTCTTAGGCCCTCTGCGTATGCAGACTGATGGGCAACACAGTGAATGTTCCTTAAGGAGAGCTGCACTTCCAGAATTCTCGAACTGCCTCAGGACCACATTTCTGGACAGTCCGACGTGCTTGGAAGTCTTCGTCATGACCGTCGTGTGAGCTGCCTTGGGAAAACATTCTGCTTACAAATCTCCTAGGACCTCGTACCTGAAGTCACTCTGCTCGAGGAGAAATCCAGCATCCTACCATGCTGTGTCGCTAACGGGACACTCAGCGTGAGCGCTTTCCTCAAGGTAAGGCCCTGAATTGCCGTGCGGAAGCGGAGGCGTGCAGCAGTTTCCATGAGGCCGTAGCCGCTGCTCTGCATTATCTTCAAGGCAGTACGCTTTTCAGGGCACCTAGGAGCCTCGCGTGGGCACCCTGTTACCGGCAAGAACAGTGAGTACCCCCGGGACCCTCTGGGCCTGCTAAGCACCCGCCAGGCCCGTAACCCTTCAGAGCCATTCTGTGTATGCCGAGGATAGGGCAACACACTGCCCTCCTTCATGGGACAGCTTGAAATCGCCAGCGCTCCCACAGGTTCACGAAGACCCTTCTAGGATGTCCAACATGCCTGGTAAGTCTGACCCATTGCCCTAGTCTGAGCTGCACTGAGAAAAACCGTCGGCTTCGCATTCCATCTCGGACCTCCTGCCTGAAGTCACCCTGCCTCCAGGAGAAAGTCGGCTTGCTTTCCGACTGCCACTAAAGCCCGTTTCTTCATGTAACACTGCAGGCTTTTGAAGAGCCTCAGGCCCCAGGCCTAGCTAGGGCATACCTTGGGTGAGGCATTTTGCTAGATGCAGAACACCCTGCTTCGAGGACTTGATTCAGGGCAGGCACCACTGGGTACCCTGTGTCTCTTTTGACTTGTTAGAAACCACAGGGGTGTATGCTGCGTGTGCCCATGGAAATGGATGCCTCATGGAAGTAGCCTTGCTTTCCCATTTTGAAAGCTCCATGCATGCTGCCTTGAAGCTACCTGAAATTCATTTCTGTTTACGGGCCTCTAGCCGCTGTAGGCCTGGCTCTGGGAAATAAATGAGTTTCCTCTACCTAAACCACGTGCTTCCATGGCCGGTGTGGAGCTCAGCCTTCCCTGCTCTAGAGGTAAAGGGAAACTCGACGTGAGTACTTGCCTCGAGGACAGGCCCTGAGTGTCCGTACAGAAAGGGAGGCATGCAGCTGTTTCCATGAGGTCTTAGTCGCTGTTCTGCTGTATTGTAAAGGAAGTACCCTTTTCAGGACTCGCAGCCTCCTCGGGTGTGCATGATTTACTCCAGGATCACTGAGTACCTGCAGACCCGTATGGGCCTCCTGAGCAACATCGAGGCCCATGGGTCGGTCCGTCGGAGGCCCTCCGTGTTTGCCGAGTGATGGGCCACACACTGCGTGTTGGTTAAGGAGGGCTACGTTTCCAGAGCCCTCAGACAGCCTCGACAGCACATTTCTGGCCAGTCCGACGTGCCATGGAATTCTTCGTCATGGCCATCGTATGAATTGCCATGGGAAAACAGTCTGCTTACAATTCTTCGAGGACCTCGTACCTGAAGTCACTCTACTCGAGGAGAAATTCAGCATCCTACCATGCTGTGTCGCTAATGGGACACTCAGCGTGAGAACTTGCCTCAAGGTAAGGCCCTGAATTTCCGTGCAGTAGCGGAGGCATGTAGCAGTTTCCATGAGGCCGTAGCCGCTGCTCTGCAATATCTTAACGGCAGTACGCTTTTCAGGACGCCTAGGAGCTTCGCGTGGGCACCCTATTCCCGGCAGGAAGAGTGAGGACCCCCAGGACCCCCTGGGCATGCTAAGAAACTGCAAGGCCCGTAACCCATCGGAGCCACTCTGTGTGTGCCGAGTATAGGGCAACAGACTGCCCTCCTTCATGGGACAGCTTGAAGTCCCCAGCAGTCCCACAGTTTCACGAACACCCTTGTAGGACGTCCAACATGCCTGGTAAGTCTGACTCATTGCCCTAGTCTGAGCTGCACAGAGAAAATCCCTCGGTTTCGCATTCCATCAACGACCTCCTGCCTGAAGTCACCCTTCCTCCAGGACAAAGCCGTCTGGCATTCCGACTGCCACTAAAGGCCAGTTCTTCATGTAACAGTTCAGGGTTTTGAAGAGACACAGGCCCGAGGAGTATCTAGGGCGTACGTTGGTTGAGGCATTTTACTAGATGCAGAACACCCTGCTTCGAGGATTTGATTCAGGGAAGTAAGCAGTGGGAACGTGTCTCTTTTGACTTCTTAGAAACCACAGGGATGTATGCTGCGTGTGCCCTTGGAAATGGGAAGCTGATGGAACTATCCTTGCATTCCCATTTTGAAAGCTCCGTGCATGCTGCCTTGAAGCTACGTGAAATTCACTGCTGTTGACGGGCCTCTAGCCACCGTAGGCCTGGCTCTTGGAAGAAAATGAGTTTCCTCTCTCTAAACCAGGTGCTTCCATGGCCGGGGTGGAGCTCAGCCTGCCATGCTCTAGAGATAAAGGGAAACTCAACGTGAGTAGTTGCGTCGAGGACAGGCCCTGAGTATC
>NW_021703501.1:0-1884 GCF_005190385.1 Monodon monoceros | reverse complement strand
TTCACGCGCAGCTGTTGTTTCTCACGATTGTGAGTGGAGATGCTCACGAGCGTCAAGGGAAGGAGCCTGGTGAGCTCTAAGGTCTTTGCAACCTCGTGGCTCTTGCCCTTGGCGGCCTGGCTGTGCTCAGCGTGCTCTTCACAGCCGGTGGCCCATCGGGCCAGCAGCATGGTGTCTGGGAGTGGGAGGACGGGGCTGCTGGATGTGATGCCCACGGTCACCATGCAGACACAGTTGTGCACGTCAATCAGGTCTCCCCTCTTCGTGATCTGGATAAAGTCGCTCTCGAATACCGGTGCGTCCTTGAATATGTCGTATTCGCCCTTGCGCAGTTGCTGCTGCAGCTTCCCCGTGGTGGTGTTGAACAGGCCCACCCCGGTGCTGCTCTGGGCCGTGTGATACGGGAGCAGAGAGTCCCCACTCATGGCTGCCTTTGATCACGACAGGCAGCGTGGTTAAGTTGGGCCCCTGGCTCTTCCCTCCCTCGGCCTCACTGGCAGAAGAGCGAGCTGCGGTGCTCCTAAGTCACACACAGGCGGCCCTTTGGCAGGTCTTCCAAGCCCCGCCCACAGGCCCCCACCTTTGCCTCAGGGTCTCCCAGAGGCAGGGGTGTGGGTAGGGGCACAGATGATCACAGCGGGGACGCTGTAGGGCGCCTGGACCCCAGGCTGAATCTCTTCAAGTGTGTAGAGAGGTATGGTAGGCTCCCCCTCTGCCTCACCTCACTTCTGCTTCTGGGTTTTTATCTCCCCAAGAGGCTGTGGTGAACTTCAGTCCTAGTGAGAGAAGTAACCACTTTCTCAGCCTAAGCCCCTGGCACAGCCTGTTTATCTTCTGGTGCCCTTTGTGACCTATCCCTGTGGCATAGCCCTTTCCTCATTGTGACCTATCCCTGTGGCATAGCCTTTTCCTCATTGTGACCTATCCCTGTGGCATAGCCCTTTCCTCATTGTGACCTATCCCTGTCGCATAGCCCTTTCCTCATTGTGACCTATCCCTGTCGCATAGCCCTTTGCCTCATTGTGACCTGTCCCTGTCGCATAGCCCTTTCCTCATTGTGATCTATCACTGTCACATAGCCCTTTGCCTCATCCCCCAGCTGCCCCCTCAGGGCAGGGCCCCCATCCTCTCCCAAAGGAGGGGGAGGACATGTCCTCCCGTGGAGGGCAGGCCCATCCTGCCAGGGACTCAGGTGCGTACCGAAATAAAAATGTCTTCAACTGGGAAAGTTTTGTGTGGGTCCTTTTTCTTTTCCTCCCCCAAATTCAGCTACTGGATGAAATGTATGGGAATGTAAGATGATGGGATAAATTCGAACCATTGAAGCTCATGGTTTAATTGTATCCAATAACGTAGAGTTGGCAGTTGCGATCCTTAGTCTGTCCTCTCATAAAATCTCAGTAAACGTTGACGACGGTGATTTTTAATAATCACATTAAAAATTGCTTCTGCTAGGCACCATGCTGCATTCTTCACATATGGTGGTAAGAATGCACTGAGTTTGGTACTGTTAACTACTGTTCCCAGTTTATAGGTGAAGAAATTGAGGTTGTATCTCCTGTTTAAATTCCCAGAGGTAATGGTAGCAGAGGCACTATTTGAAGGTAGGTCTACCTGATTCTAAAGCCTTTGTTCTGAACCACTACAGTACTTAGCCTCACAAAGAAAGCTTGGCCCAGCCAAATGTTTTCGAACTGGACTGATTAACTCCCTTTAAGAAGACCTATTTGGTGCATTATTAGAAGTTGCGTAATTAATTTTATGTGTGTATATATGTTATGGAGAGAACCCAAGACAGCAGTTGGGCTGACGTGGGGGTTAAATTATCCAGGGGATCACTCAGATCCTCCCTTCCTTTATGCTTGTGCAAACAGCCTGTGTGTG
>NW_021703500.1:0-1420 GCF_005190385.1 Monodon monoceros | reverse complement strand
CAACTCGCTTTCTTGTGTGCTGGACGCAAAACCGCAGGTTGGCTTCACGCCCTAATCAGTTTCCGGCGGGGCATGCTGAGCATTTGGTTAATTCCTCTTCCTCCTGGGAAATGAGCATTCCATTTGCCCGTGGACACACCTACGGCTAGTCTCTCATTGGTTCTCCCTATTCCTGTTCATCTTGCGCAGAAATAGCAAACTGTGCCAAATAGTAGGTTAAAGGCACTGACTCTCCAAGTGGGGAGAGTGTTAGTAAAGCGTCCGGAATGGTGAACCCGAATACCAGGGGACGAAAACTGAGATGCATTTGAAAACGTTTCCCAATCACATGGTCGACCATCCTCTGGGTTTCCCATGCATGTTTTAGCTGAAGGAAGAATCCCTTCAACCTGGAGAGTTGGGACCCATGGAATGGGTTCCATGCAGTATGACTTCAAAAGGTCTGCGTTTGCTCACCGAACCTCACCAATGCTATCAGCGTGAAATGTCCAGCCATATGTCTCACCCAGCTCTGGGTGTAGATGTGGTAAATCCAGGTTGCATCACAAGACCTGAATGAATTATTTAAGAATTGCTCTCTATTTCACTGTCATTGTGTTTTGTTTTTGAAATTTATTTTGATAATGGGATTTATCGGATTCTCACTGCTGCGTTTAGGCCGCTGTACACATGCTTGATTTCCTTATGGAGACATATAAATCCATGGGTTTTAAGATTCTTACTTGTCATGTATATTCCCAGGCGTTGAATATGAGGTGTTGAGTCCATTTCGTTGAGCCAGGCGTAGGTCTTGTCTATTATATATTTGGCTTATGGAATGGTATCTGTGCTAATTTCAATCTCTGGATATATGCAGCACCCCAACTCACCTTTCCCCATAAGCAAGCATAAGTTGGTTTTCTAAATTTGAGACCCTGTTCTGTTTTGTAATTCAGTTCATGTGTAGCCAAGTTTACTTTCCGTGTATTAGTGATATCTTATGATATTTCTTTTTCTGTGTGATTATTTCTCGTAGAATCATCGTACCTGAATCCACTCATTATGCCGCTATGGGCCTGATGATGTAGATTTCATTGCTGTGTGATATTCCATTGTACGTACATACCACAACTTCTTTATCCATTTTTTGCTTTCTCGGATATTTAACTTGTACCGTAGACGAGGTTCTTGTAAACAGAGCCGTCCCAAACTTTGGGGTGCCTGTGTGTTTTTGATTTTGATATCCCTAAGCTATAGCACCATAAGTGGAAGTGCCATAGGCTGTGTTGCTTTGTTTCCTACGTCTTTCAGGAAACACCATACACTTCTCCGGAGTGGCTGTTGGCAATTTACATCCCACCCATCAGCATTACAAGGCTCCCTGTTCTCCATGACCTGTCCTGCCTTTCTGGATTTTACACTTTTTTCAGATGGCCCTTTT
>NW_021703499.1:0-2327 GCF_005190385.1 Monodon monoceros | reverse complement strand
GGTTGGTTCTAAACAGTTTTTGTCATGTCCTATGGCTATATCATTCTTTTAAAGGTTGTGCCCTGCCCCCTTCCCTCCTGATTCAAGACCATTTGTCGTTTTACTTAAACAAAACAAATAAACCAATTTTTTTTTTTTTCTGCACAGGGGCTGGTGCTGTCAGGAAGCAGGCTTTGTTGGGAAAGAACACAGCTCAGGAGCAGGGTATCTGGGAGGCAGAGCCTGCCTTGATTACAGTGGCTCCCAATTCTTTTTTTTTTTTTTTTTTTTTGCGGTACGCGGGCCTCTCACTGTTGTGGCCTCTCCCATTGCGGAGCACAGGTTCCGGATGCGCAGGCTCAGCGGCCATGGCTCACGGGCCCAGCCGCTCCGCGGCATGTGGGATCCTCCCGGACCAGGGCACGAACCCGCGTCCCCTGCATCGGCAGGACTCTCAACCACTGCGCCACCAGGGAAGCCCCCAATTCTTTAATCTTTGCTTCTCCTCTTTGAGGTGCTTGTCTTGCTCCCAAAATCATTTTTACTCCAACGATAAATTCTGTAAGTTGCTTCAGACTTATATGCATTTGAATATAAAAATTATTTTCCTTTAACCAAAAAAAATTAAAGTATTATTTGCAAAAGTCAGCCTCCATCCTGTATAGAACTTTGTAAATTTGAATTTTTGTATTCATGTACTTTCTTAGCAGTAACTGGTTTCCTTGAGATAAACCCAGTTCATGATGGGCGTCTCAGGCTTTATGATAACTGGCTGCCCTGTGTTAAAGCACTTCATCTCTGCTAAGGCAAGGTATCAAAAAGAAGTGATGTCTCAAAAGGAAAGTTATATGTAGGAACTGTTATAGCTTTCTCCAAAATTCCAAAACTCCATTCTGTGAATCATTTGTACCAGCCTGCAAAATGTTCAATACAACATTTGTTTTCTGCCATAAACACTTAAAGCAAAATTGGATCCGTTGAGTCATATGGTCCAAGCAGCAGAACAGCTTTCTTGGCAGATGGACATTTTGCAGAAACTTAGTCTCACTCAAAACTGGCAGCTTTTCAGGATACTAAATAAATGGGTAAGAATAATACAGCAAAGTGAGATATATGTGGCATCCCAAATCTAAAGAGACCCATAGACTGTTAAAACTTTTCTCAATAGTAGAGGGACAAGATGCAGCAAGTTATCTCTCATCTTGGAAGGGATATTTCAACATTCCTATGAGGTAGAGCCCCTCGAAATGTCACCAAGGTGGCAAGTCCCTGAATTTTGTGGGATGCATTCCCAAATTCTAACATGCATGTCTTACCTAAGTCTCTAGAGTTGCTGATACTTCCTGTTCATCAGATGCAAAATCGTCACATCATAAATGTAATGTATAAACATGACATCCTTTTGAATTGAGAGGTGTTTCAGGTCATTACAGACTAGACTATGACAGAAAGCTTAACAGTTGATATACCCCTGAGCTAGAATAATACAATTGTGTTTCTGGCTCTACCTGCTGAAAGCAAACTGCCTCTTTGCTCAAAAGTTTAGAGAGGAAAAGCATTGTCCACATCTATCATTGCCTATCAGTTGACAGGAGATGTAATGATTTGCTCCAGCAATGAAACTACGTCTAGATTAGCAGATGCAACTGGAGTCACTGCATGATTGATTATATTTTCAATAATCTCATTTCATAATGGTTATTTACATCTGTCCTCTGCACAAGCGAAATAGGTAAGTTGAATTAGCTGTGGTAGGAATAAACTCCAGCATTTTTAGGGGCTTGATAGTGACAATCTCTGAAATCCCTCTTGGGATGTGGTGCTGTTTCTGGTTTTATATTTTATGTGTAAAGGAAGATCTAGGGGTTTTCACTAGGCTTTCCCTACCATAACAATGCCCTTTCCATGGGTTAAAGAACCAAGTCCACTGATGAGCATGTGCTATCTGATTATGTATTTTGGAACTCAGAAGATAGTCATGGTGTGGGTTTAGGTGTCCATTGGGTCTACTATGAAATGACACACTCCATTGATTATCTGACCTTCATAAGCCTCTCTTCTGACTAGTACATTACAGTTCTATTTTTATCTCCAGGCATCAGTGAGAGGTCAGAGTCAATGTCAAATGTCCTTGAAAAGTCTGATGATTTCACCTTCACCAGTTCATAGTAACCATGGTAAATATTTGCAGGTCCTTGGGGAAAAGCTAGGAGAAATATTAACAATATCCATTTTGGGCTATATAGCTAGGTCTTTCCTCAAGAGGACTCAGTCTTCTTTTCATTAAAATGACTCTGGTTGCTGTAAACTGGTTGAGGGATGTCTGTGACTGTATTGTGTTCTAAAAC
>NW_021703498.1:0-1067 GCF_005190385.1 Monodon monoceros | reverse complement strand
AGAATTACATATCAAAGCTATTTTGCAGCATTAAAATCCTCCCTTTGAAGGTCAATCCTTAATTTCATGAATATTATACTTGATTTTATAACTCCCCATCAGTGATATGATCCGAGGTCTTGGTGATAGCATTAGGCAATATGGCTTTGTGTGTAGCCACATTACCACAATTATGCAAAGATTACATTGTCTAATCTTCCAGTTTCCTAAGTCAGTTCATCTTGAGTGATCTTTTATGTAGCTATGAGTATGGTCACTTTAGTCACTGAAAAATGTCTACTATTTTCAGGAACTTAGTTGAAATATTATTTCCAATATTATTCAGACTTGATATAAAACACAAGTAAATTATTCATAAAAAATAACAAAAACAAAAAAACAACACTATCCATATGCATATGTCTGCAATCAGTTTGACCTATGAAAGTAGAGGTCAGAAAACTGAAAGTAGAGTTGGCTGTCATTCACATAAAGTGTTGTACTATTTGGACTCTTGGAGCCACTCTTTTATTTATTAGATAGAATCCATAGATAGAAGAAAGAAATGGTGGAATACAGTTCTAGTAAAGAATATGTGTATTTACTGGAAGATAGAATAGAAATAAAAAAAATAAAGAAATGAGGGAAATAGTTTTCAGAAGAAATAGAAGAGGGGTCAGTCATAAACCTAGGCAGGTAAGCATTTAAAAAAAAACCCAAAAATATATGGTTCATGGGGTGGAATACCAGGTTGAAAGTGAAGTGATAGGACTTGAAAAATGTCATTATCGTTGATGTCTGTTTTCAGTTGTCCTTCATAAACCATAGAATAAATTCACCACTGAATGTTAATAACACCTTACCATCTACCTTCTGGTAACACCAAACACAAATCTAGGTAATCGCATTTCCTTAATGGTGCACTTATTGGTTTTTCAATGTCATGTTCTTAAGTGCTATACTATGTTGGAATTTCCTGTTGAACAGAGCTATAGCCTTTGAAACAAATTGTTTCATGAGAGCAAAGACGTAGACTGGAATCAAAATAACAGTTTACTGATGGTGATAAAAATTGAAAAAAGGTTGCA
>NW_021703497.1:0-1215 GCF_005190385.1 Monodon monoceros | reverse complement strand
GTCAGATTATCAGCTCAAACATTTTTCAGGGATGATAGTTTTTAAAAAAACTTAAATGAGGCTAAAAAAGGGAAAAATAAATATAGAAACAGATTAAGTTTTTCTTAAATGCCTTTTTGGATTGTATTTTAAAAGAACTCCTGGAATGAATAATATATAATATATATTATATATATATAATATACATAATATATCTAGATAGAAGCAGAACAAAGAGCCTACCCCTGAATCTTTGAATAGATTAGAATCTTTGTTCTAGATTAGTATCTTTGTTCATTTACCTGCTTTAAAAGTTCCTTTCCTTTCAAAAACCGACATAAAACTGACTTCCTACAGCACCATTCACAAAAAACTTTCCATAAAGTAAGCAAAAATAGGTGATTGTGATTGATGAAGGTTAAATTTTGCCTGTATCAACAGAGATTTTTGTTTTTAATATAGATTTTTGCTGAAACTTTTTAAAGATTATAAGCTACTTTTATTAAGGTATCCATATCCATTCAATACTGAGAATATTGATAAAGTTAATAAATTTCATCAGCAACAAAATATCACTTGTTCATTTAATATATTAACATTTTTTAACATCTTTATTGGAGTATAATTGCTTTACAATGTTGTGCCACTTTCTGCTGTACAACAAAGTGAATCAGCTATATGTATACATATATCCCTATATACCCTCCCTCTTATGTCTCCCTCCCACCTTACATATCCCAACCCTCTAGGTGGTCACAAAGCACTGAGCTGATCTCCCTGTGTGATGCAACTGCTTCCAACTAGCTGTCTGGTTTACATTTGGTAGTGCATATATGTCAATGCTACTGTCTCATTTCGGCCCAGCTTACCTTTCTCTCTCCCCTTGTCCTCAAGTCAATTCTCTACATCTTCATCTTTATTCCTGTCCTGCCCCTAGGTTCATCAGAACCTTTTTTTTTTTTAGATTCCATATATATGTGTTAGCATATGGTATTTGTTTTTCTCTTTCTGACTGACTTCACTCTGTATGACAGACTCTAGGTCCATCCAGCTCACTACAAATAACTCAATTTCATTTCCTTTTATGGCTGAGTAATATTCCATTTTAAATATGTGCCACATCTTCTTTATCCATTCATCTGTCAATGGACACTTAGATTGCTTCTATGGCCTGGCTATTGTAAATAGGGCTGCAATGAACATTGTGGTACATGACTCTTTTTGAATTATAGTTTT
>NW_021703496.1:0-1213 GCF_005190385.1 Monodon monoceros | reverse complement strand
TCACTTTAAAAGCATAGGAATTTCATGAAACTCATTCAGCCTACAGCTGCAACCTACAACTAGGAAGAAACACTGTCCCTTTATATTGCCTATAAATAATCTGGTCTTTCTCATGAGCAGCCTAACTGTTCCGTAGACACAAAAATATTTAGTCCTATCAGGTTTAAGCCTTAATATCATTTGATCTTTTAACAGGCCCTTTAGGTGATGCATGCTCTTTTTTAGAGAGATCAGGATCTCAGATTTCTCAGTCTTCAAAGGCCATGCTGGCCTCTCCCCAGAATGGCATCTGCCTGGGGCCAAAAGTGTCGATTTAGGCAACATTGGGGCTGAGTGGAGGGTGGGTCTATGGTCACATTATCCTCTCTCTAACTGGATGTGGATTGCCCCGCCCACGTAGGCAATTGAAATTTGTTTCTTGTGGCTGTTTCTGTCTAAGTTGACCTCGGCTTGGGTCTCCTTGGTGCTGGGATCTCTTGAGTGTCATCCTTCCATGCAGGCCCACCCACAGTCCCCGTCCAGCTCTAGTTTCATGGGCACTGGACCCACCCCCGGGGGCCACATACTCTGAGGGCGTATTCAAATGTCCCGGAACAGAGAACAGTCAAGAAAGTAGATGTTAAGACCTCCTCTGCTTAATCATTCTGCCCAGTCTGGTTTAACCTGACCTTGTTCCAGGTTAGTTCAGAGGAGATGGATGCTCCCCATGTCCCCCGCACTGAGCTGTGGCTCTGTGTTAAAGCCGGGAGACAGGAAACTGGGGGACACGCACCTCACCATCTCACACTTCAGTTTTTTCCCCTTAGAAAGCAAATAGAATCTTCCATCTGCCCACTGGGTTCTGAATTTCACAACAGTGTAATTTGATGTGGGTCTGTTTTCATCCATTTTCGCTGGGCCCTTGATGGGTCTGGTAACTCAAGTTGTTAAATTCTTGGAAATTTTCTTGGCTTGTTTCTTTGATGAATTCCACTCCTCACTTTTTTTTCTTTTCTCTCTTTCTGTATTGTCTGCTATTCAGATGTTGGACATATTGGACTGGTTTTCCAACTTTCTTGTCTTTTCTCTCACATATTTCCTTTTTATACCTTTACTACATTTTATAATATTTTTTCAACTCTGTGTTTTCAACTTGTTTTTCAACTCTTTTTTACGAAGACTTTCATTTCTGCTCTCAAGTTTCTAAGTTCTAAAAGCTTCCACTCTCTCCCAT
>NW_021703495.1:0-6607 GCF_005190385.1 Monodon monoceros | reverse complement strand
TGGTGGTTTCCTTTGCTGTGCAGAGGCTTTTTAGTTTGAGATAGTCCCACTTGTTTATTTTTGTTTTTCTTGCCTGTGCTTTTGGTGTCGTATCCAAGAAATCACTGTCAAGACCAAAGTCAAGTAGCTTTTCCCCAATGCTTTCTTCTCAGACTTTGGTTTCAGGTTCTACATTTAAATCTTCACTCCGTTTTGAATTAATTTTTGTGAATGGTGTAAAATTCCAGTTTCACTCTTTTGCATGTGGATATCCAGTTTTCCCAACACCATTTATTGAAGAGTCTATCCTTTCCCCATTGTGTGTTTTTTGTGTCCTTATCAAAGATTAGTTGACTGTGTAGGCATGAGTTTATTTCTGAGCCTCTATTCTGTTCCATTGCTCAATGTGCCTTGTTTTATTCCAGTACCATACTGTTTTGATTACTATAGCTTTGTAATATAGTTTGAAATCAGGACATGTGATGCCTCCAGCTTTGTCCTTCTTTCTCAAGATTGCTTTGGCTATTTAGGGTTTTTTATGGTTCCATATAAATATTAGGGTAGTTTTTTCTATTTTGGTGAAAAATGCCATTGGAATTTAACAATATTAATTCTTCTATTCCAATGTTATGGGATATCCTTCCATCTATTTTTGTTCTCTTTAATTTCAAAGAAAGAATTTTTAAGGGGTCAGAGAAACAAAACTCATCTCATACAAGGGAACCTCCATAAAGCTATCAATGGATTTCTCAGCAGAAGCCTTGCAGGCCAGGAAAGAATGAAATGAGGTACTCAAAGTTCTGGGGAAAAAGAAAAAACTGCCAATCAAGAATACTTTACCCATCAAAGTTTACCTTCAGAAATGAAAGAGAGATAAAGACTTCCCCAGACAAAAGCTGAGGGAGTTCATCCCCACTAAACCTGCCTTGTAAGAAATACTAAAGGGAGGTCTTCAAGCTGAAATGAAAGGACACCAATTAGTAACAGGAAAATATATGAAAGTATAAAACTCACTGGTACAGGTAAGTATGTTGTCAAATTCAGAACACTCTAGTAATATTATGCTGGTATATAAATCACTTAACTCTAGTATAAGGGTTAAAAGACGAAGGTATTAAAAATGACTATATTTACAATAATTTGTTAATGGATATACAGTACAAAAATTTTAAATCGTGACATCAAAAACACAAAATGTGGGGGATGAATCAAACGTTAGACCTTTTATATGCAATCACAGTTAAGTTGTTACCAGCTTAAAATAGAGTGTTGTGACTATAAGATGTATTATGTAAGCCTTATGGTAATCACAAAGGAAAAAACCTATAGTAGATGCACAAAAGATAAAGTGAAAGGAATCAAAGAATATGCTATGGAATATCACAAAAGAAGAGAGAGGAAAGAAAAAAAAGAGAGGAATAAAGGAACAAAGGAACTACAAAATAGTCATAAAACCACAAGATAACAATACTTAGGTCTTACTTATCAGTAATTACTTTAAATGCAAGTAGGTTAAATTTTACTCTCAAAAAACATAGAGTGGCTGTATAGGCAAAAAACCAAGACTCAATTATATGCTACCTACAGGATACTCACCTCAGCTTTAAGGACACAGATAGGCTGAAAGTGAAGGGATGGGAAAATCTATTCCATGCAAAGGGAAACCGAAAGAGAGCAGGGGTAGCTATGCTTACATCAGACAAAATAGATATTAAGTCAAAAACTCTAACAAGAGACAAAGAAGGTCACTATATAATGATAAAGTGGTGAATTCATCAAAAGCATATAACAACTAAAAATATATATGCACCTAACATTGTAGTACCTAAATATGAAATGAATATTAGCACACCTGAAGGCAAAAATAGACAGCAATGCAAAAGTAGTAGAGAACTTCAATATTCCACTTTCAACAATGGATAGATCATCTAGATGGAAATTCAATAAGGAAATATTAGACTTGAGCTACACTTTAGAGAAAATGGATCTAACAAACATATAGGAAAATTCCATACAACATTCTTCTTAAAGCACACACAGAACTTCTCCAGGATAGATCATATGTTAGGCCACTAAACAAGTCTTAACAAAGTTAAGAAGATTGAAATTATATCAAGTATTTTTTCTGACCACAATGGTATGTAACTAGAAATCAATAACAGGAAGAAAATTGTAAAAGTCACAAATATGTGTAAATTAAACAACACACTCCTGAACAATCAATGAGTCAAAGAAGGAATAAAAAGGTAAAATTTTAAAATCTTGAGAAAAATGAAAATGGAAACACAATATACCAGAACTTATAAGATGCAACAAAAGCAGTTCTAAGAGGGGAAGTTTATAGAAATAAACATCTAAATTGAGAAAAAAGATGCATGTCAAATAAACAACCTAATTTTATACCTCAGGTAACTAGAAAAAGTGGAGAAACTAAGTCCAAAGTTAGCTGAAGGAAGGAAATAATAAAGATCAGAGTGGAAATAAATGAAATAGAAGAAAAACAATAGAAAAATCAACAAAGTGAAGCACTGGTGTTTTAAAGATAATAAAATTAGCAAACCTTTAGCTAGACCAAGATAAAAAGAGAGAAGACTCAAATAAGTAAATCAGAAATGAAAGAGGAGACATCACAATTGATACCAGAAAAATACAAAGGAACATAAGAGACTCATATGGAGTCCATACATGTCATCTATTTATAGATGGTATGATATTATATAAGGAAAACCCTAAAGATTCCATTTAAAAAAACTGTTGGAACTAATAAATGAATTCAGTAAAGGTTCAGAATACAAAATCAATATACAAAAATCTGTTGCATTTCTATACACTAATAACAAATTATCAGAAAGAGAAATTAAGACACTAATCCCATTTACAATTGCATCAAAAAGAATAAAATACTCAGGAATAAATTTAACTGAGGAGGTAAAATATCTGTATATTGAAAACTATAAGACAATTGAAAGAAATTGAAGAAGACACAAATAAATGGAAATATATCCCATGGTGCTGACTTGGAAGAATTAATATTGTTAAATGTCCAGACTACCCCAAGCCATCTATAGACTCAATGCAATCCATATCAAAATATCAATGAAATTTTTCACAGAAATAGAACAAACAGTCCTCATATTTGTATGGAACCACTAAATAGCCAAGACAAAGCTGGAGCCATCACACTTCCTGATTTCAAACTGTACTACAAAGATATAGGAATCAAAACAGTATGGTACGGGCGTAAAACTGGACACAATGAAAAAGAGACTGTCTTTTCTCTGTTGTATTTTCTTGCCTCCTTTGTTGTGGATTAACTGACCATAAGTGACTGGATTTATTTCTGGGCTCTCTATTCTATTCCATTGATCTATGTGTCTGTTTTTGTGCCAGTACCATACTGTTTTGATTACTGTAGCTTTGTTGTATAGTCTGAAGTCAGGGAGCAGGACTCCTACAACTCTGTTCTTCTTTCTCAAGATTGTTTTGGTATTTGGGGTCTTTTGTGTTTCCATACAAATTTTAAAATTATTTGTTCTATTTCTGTGAAAAATGCCATTGGTATTTTGAGAGGGATTGCATTGAATCTGTAGATTGCCTTGGGTAGTATAGTAATTTTGACAGCATTGATTCTTCCAATCCAACAACATGGTATATTATTTCCATCTGTTTGTGTTATCTTCAATTTCTTTCATCAATGTCTTATAGTTTTCAGAGTACAGGTATTTTGCCTCCTTAGGTAGATTTATTCCTAGTTATTTTATTCTTTTTAATGTGATGATAAATGGGATTGTTTCCTTAATTTTTCTGATACTTCATTGTTAGAGTATAGAAATGCAACCGGTTTCTGTGTATTAATCTTGTATCCTTCAACTTTACCAAATTCATTGATGAGCTCTAGTAGTTTTCCAGTGGTGTCTTTAGGATTTTCTGTGTATACTATCATGTCATCTGCAAACAGTGGCTTTTTAAATCCTCCTTTCCAATTTAAATTCCTTTTATTTCTTTTCCTTCTCTGATTGCTGTGGCTAGGATGTCCAATACTATGTTGAATAAAAGTGGCAAAAGTAGGCATCTTTGTCTTGTTCCTGATCTTAGAGGAAATGCTTTCAGCTTTTCACCATTGAGTATGATGTTAGCTGTGGGTTTGTCATATATGGCCTTATGTTGCAGTATGTTCCCTCTATGTCTGCTTTCTGGTGAGTTTTTATCATAAATGGATGTCAAATTTTGTCAAAAACTTTTTCTGTATCTATCGAGATGATCATGTGATTTTTATTCTTCAATTTGCTAATGTATCACATTGAATGATTTGTGGATATTGAAAAATCCTTGCATGTCTGGGATAAATCTCACTTGATCACGGTGTATGATCCTTTTAATGTATTGTTGGAATTGGTTTGCTAGGATTTTGTTGAGAATTTCACATCTATTTTCATCAGTGATGTCGGCCTGTAGTTTTCTTTTTGTGATATCTTTGTCTGGTTTTGGTATTAGGGTGATGCTGGTCCCATAGAATGGGTTTGAAAGTGTTCCTTCCTCTGCAAATTTTTGGAGTAGTTTGAGAAGGGTAGATGTTAACTCTTCTCTAAATATTTGGTAGAACTCACCTGTGAAACTGTCTGGTCCTGGACTTTTGTTCGTTGGGAGTTTTTAAATTACTGATTCAATTTCCTTACTAGTAATTGGTCTGTTTGATTTTCTATTTCTTTCTGGCTCCATTTCTTCCAGGTTGTCCAATTTATTGGCGTATAGTTGTTTGTAGTAGTCTCTTATGATCCTCTGTATTTCTGTGGTGTTGGTTGTAACTTCTTTTTCATTTCTGATTTTATTGATTTGGGCCCCCTCCCTTTTTTCTTGATGAGTCTGGCTACAGGGTTAACAATTTTGTTTCTCTTTTCAAAGAACCAGCTTAGAGTTTCATTGATCTTTTCTACTTTTTTAGTCTTTATTTAATTTACTTCTGCTCTTATATTTATGATTTCTTTCCTTCTACTAATTTTGGGTTCTGTTTATTTTTCTTTCTCTAGTTCTTTTAGGTGTTAGGTTAGGTTGTTTATTTGAGATTTTTCTTGTTTCCTGAGGTAAGCTTGTATGGTATAAACTTCCCTCTTAGAGCTGCTTTTGCCGCCTCCCATAGGTTTTGGATCATAGTGTTTTTGTTTTCATTTATCCCTAGGTGTTTTTTGATTTCCTCTTTGAGTTCTTCAGTGATCCATTTGTTGTTTAGCAGCATATTGTTTAGTACCCATATAGCTGTGCTTTTATTTGCAGTTTTTTTTTTCTTATAGTTGATTTCTAGTCTCATAATGTTGTGGTCAGAAAAGATGATTGATATGATTTTTTCTTAAATTTAACAAGGCTTGTTTTGTGGCCTAGCATGTGATCTGTCCTGGACAATGTTCAATGTGCACTTGAAAAGAATATGTATTCTGCTGCTTTCAGGTACACTGTCATCAAAAAGAACACAAATAACAAATGTTGGCACAGATGTGGAGAAAAGGGAACACTCATACACTGTTGGTGGGAATGTAAATTGGTGCAGCCACTGTGGAAAACAGTGTGGAGGTTTCTCAAAGAACTGAAAATAAAATTACCATATAACCCAGCAATCCCACCCCTGGGTATACATCTGAAAAAAAACCTCACTAATTCAAAAAGATACATGCACCCCAATGTTCATAACAGCATTATTTACAATTGCCAAGATATGGAAACAACCTGTGTCCATCAACAGATGAATGGATAAAGAAGATGTGGTAGATAGATAGATAGATAGATACCACACACACACACACACACCCACACACACACACACACAAACACGCAATAGAAAACTACTCAGCCATAAAAAAGAACAAAATTTTGCCATTTGTAGCAACGTGGATAGACTTTGAGGGCATTATGCTAAGCGAAATAAGTCAGACAAAGAAAGACAAATAATGCATGATATCACTTATATGTGGAATCTAAAAAATACAACAAACTAGCAAATATAACAAAAAAAGAAGCAGACTCACAGGTATAGAGAACAAACTAGTGGTTACCAGTGGGGAGGGGGTAGTGGGAGGTACAAACTGTTGGAGGTAAGATAGGCTACGAGGATATATTGCACAACACAAGGACTATAGCCAGTATTTTGTAATAACTGTAAATGGATTGTGACTTTTACAAATTGTATAGAAAAAATTTTTTAAATAAAGACAACAAAAGGCAAAACAAACAAACAAACAGATACATTGATCAATGGAACAGAATAGAGAGCCCAGAAATAAACCCATGAATATACAGTCAACTAATCTTTGACAAGGACACCAAAAACACACAATGGGGAAAGGATAGACTCTTCAATAAATGGTGCTGGGAAAATTGGATATCCACATACAAAAGAAGAAGATTTAACTCTTATTTTACACTACTCACAAAAATTAATTCAAAATAGATCAAAGATTTAATTGTTAAGACTTAAAACCAGAAGTCCTAAAAGAAAGCACTGGGACAAAGTCCCTTGACATTGGTCTTAACAGTGATGTCTTGGATATGCCACCAAAAGCACTGGCAATAAGAGCAAAGACAGACAGGCAGGACTATCTCAAACTAAAAAGCCTCTGCACAGCAAAGGAAACCACCA
>NW_021703494.1:0-1553 GCF_005190385.1 Monodon monoceros | reverse complement strand
TTTCACTGAAGAGGAAATACAGATGCCAAACACGTGAAAAGATCTTCAACATCGTTAGCCATTTGGAACTACAAGTTGAAACCACAATGCGATGTCATTACACACCTACTAAAATTTAAAACAAACAGTGACAACACCAAGTGCTGCTGAGGATGTGGAGAAGCCCGCCTAGACATCTGTAGTAGCGACACGGAACGGTACAACCACTGTAGAACGTGTCGTGGCAGTTTCTTAAAATTCTAAATATACACTTACCATTCGCCCCAACAGCCCCACTCCAGCGTGTTCCCGAACCAGGCTTGTTTGTCCGAAGCGCAGCAAAGCCAAAACGCTAAGGCGCCGAGGTTTGCAGCAGAGACAGGGTTTACTCGCAAGGTGGCCAAGCGAGGAAACGGGAAAACTAGCGTCACATCCACCTCCCTGAAGGCAAGGGGGTAACTAATAATAAAGCAGAGGGCGGCTTCCCTGGTGGCGCAGTGGTTGAGAGTCCGCCTGCCGATGCAGGGGACACGGGTTCGTGCCCCGGTCCGAGAAGATCCCACATGCCGCAGAGCGGCTGGGCCCGCGAGCCATGATGGCTGCCGAGCCTGCGCATCCGGAGCCTGTGCTCCGCAACGGGAGAGGCCACAACAGTGAGAGACCCGCGTACCGCAACAACAACAGCAAAAAACCAGGGGGGTGTGAGGCGTGGAGAGCGCCGGGAGCACGGGGAAAGGTGATTAGAAAAAGGTGCGGTAAGTGTTCGGTGCAGGCGTAACTAAGCTACAGGGCTCTGCGGGGTCAAAAGGTCACTCGTGCATGCCCAGTTGGAGGGTCGGTGGTCCTATCCAGTCTTAACGAGCTCCGCTCTAACTAGACACAGCTGATTCCAAGTTCCTGGACAACAAGTCGGGCCAACATCTTATTGTTTAGGCTACCTGCTGCTTGGAGGACAGGCAAGTCCTCAGTTAAACAATTAAAACGACCTTGGTTACTGAAGGCAGGTTACAGGTGAAATGGAGTTAACTAACGGTTACCCACTGTTTCATGGGCACTAATCCCAGAGAAATGAAAACCTGTACACAGTTATTCAAAGCAGCTTTATGTGTGATAGCTAAAAACTAGAAACAGCCAAAAATGTTCTATGACACATGAATAGTTAAACTGTAATACATTTATACCACGGAATATAACTTAAAAGTAAAAACAACAGCAAAAATGAACTATCGATCCATGAAATACCTTGGATGGATCCCAAGGGCACTATATGCTGCATGAAAAAAAAACCCCAAACAGTTCCATGTAATGTAACCCCATTTATATAATATTCTTGAAATGACAAAATTATTGCGGTGGAGAAAAGATGAGTGGTTGCCAGGGGTTAAGGATGGTGTGGGGGAGGGGACTGTGACTATAAAGGGGTAGCAGTAGAGAGATCTCTGTAGTAATGCAATAGCTCTGTATCTTCATTGTGATCACACAAATCTGTATACGTGATGGCATAGAACTATACACACTTTGTACCAATGTTAATCTCCTGGTTTTGTAATTACATAAGATACAACCATTGGGGG
>NW_021703493.1:0-2230 GCF_005190385.1 Monodon monoceros | reverse complement strand
CCCACCTCCTTGCTGCCTCGCCTCAGGGCCTTTGCACTGGCTGTTCCCTCAGCCCGAGCTCTCTGCCCGCTCAATGTTCACGTGGCTCCCCCTCAGTCCCTGGTCACATGTGAGCCCTCAGACGGGCCTCCGTGACCGCCCTGTCTAACCAGGGTTCTGAATCCACCACTGCCCACCCTCCGCCTCCCGCTATATTTCATGCGACAGCACAACCTATCAGTTATCTTCTCTTTCCTCGACTGGAATGTCACTTCCCCCGAGGCACGAACCTTGGCCATTTGGTTCCATGGTAAACCCCAGTGCCTAGACTGGTAGGTCTCAACCGGGGTCAATCTTCCCCACCAGGGAATACTTGGCAATGTCTGGAGTTCAGCTGTCACAAGTGGGGAACGGTTGCAACCCACATCGAGTGGGTGGAGGCCAGGGACGCTGCTAAACATCCTACAGGACAGCCCTCACCACAGAGAATCATCCAGCCCGAGAGCCCATAGTGTCCAGGGTGAGAAACCCTGGCCTAGACACACAGCAGGGACCCAACAGATACTGGCTGAACAAAGAAGTAAATGAGGGAGTGAATGAATGAATGAATGAATATCGAGGCTCACGTCTCATGGAAACGCCTTTGCAGTTCTCAGGATATCGGTGGTCTTTTCTCAGGGTACTAACATTTCACTTAATTTTTCATCCAACGAAAATTTAATGAGCACTTGCTCTGCCACGTGCTATGTGCTGGGTTTACAGTGCTGAACAAAGCACGCACAGTTCCTTCCCTCACAGAGCCTACAGTGCAAAAAAGAACATTCTGTACAAGGCATCTGGGGACCTGGGCTCTTCCCCAACTCTGTCACCACTGGTCACGTGACCTTGGGCAAGTCACCTGACTTCTCGGGACATCTCTTGGTCATATGTAAAATATAAGGGTTGCTTTGATTTTTGAAGCTAGCTAGCTTCCAACATCTAAATTCTATGCATTTAATTAATCCCAGAGGTCTTTTCCTGTTTGGCATTTTTACATTGGCATAATACCACAAGCACTGATTACAAAAGCTTGAGGAATCCACACACCCATCAAGAGGGGACTGGTTAAGTAAACTTGCCCACCGTCCACACTCTGAAACATGCTGTGAGCGAGCTGATGTACAACAGCTTCCCAACAGCAGGACCAAGAGAAACGAGGTCTATCAAGTATATTATTCTCCCAAGTACTTTCACAAGAAAATGGAATGAATGAATGAATCGGTGCTACATGATACAACACAGACGAATCTCACAATCACGCTCAGTGCAGAAGCCAGACATAAGAGTGTACAGATCATAGGACTCCAGGTACATGAAGTTCAAGAACAGGCAAAAGTAAACTGTGCTGACAGACCTCAGCATGGTGGTACCCTCCAGCCAGAGGATTTGACTAAAGGAGGGCAAGATGAGGCCCTGTGGGAGTACCAAGAATGTTCTCTTCAGTTGGTCAAAACCAACTGAATTAAGATCCATGTATTTCATTCCATGTAAATTACATCCTAGTGAAGAAAAAAGAAAAAGGGAATCCCTCACACGTCCAAGAGTCTACATTTCTTTTCTACCTTCTTTTGAACTTCCTATTGTGCACATTTTCAAATACACAGCACATTATGGAGAAGAGTCCAATTAATAACACCAATCAGATTCAACCAGTGTTCCTATTTGACTGTATTTGCCTCTTCTCGCTCTCTCTCCATTCAACTGAACCGTTTAAAAGTAAATTACTGTGGTTCTCAAAGTGTAGTCTGGGAACACCCTGAGGTCCCCAAGGCCTTTTAAGGGGGTCCATGCTGCCAAAAACATTCTTATAATAATTGTAAATTTTTGTTTGCCTTTTTCCATTCTCATTCTCTCATGAGTATACGGTGGAATTTTCCAGAGGCTACACGACATGTGATACTGCAACAGACTGAATGCAGAAGCAGGTTTGAGAATTCATCTGTCTTCTATTCAGCCATACATTAAAAAGATCTCCAAAAATGTTAAGAAAAAAAAAATTTTTTAAGTAACTTATTGCTCTCATGACACTTCACCCCTAACTACTTCAGCATGCATCACTGAAAAATAAGACTCCTGTACATATACACGTGTTAGTTATCTACTGCTGTGTAACAAATTACCCTGAAACATGGCAGCAGGAAACAACCATGTCTCATCTCACTGTTTCTGTGTCAGGAATGAGGAGTGGCTGAGCTGGGTGCCTACCACACCA
>NW_021703492.1:0-1518 GCF_005190385.1 Monodon monoceros | reverse complement strand
GCCTGAAGCAATCCTGAGGTTTTGCGGAGAGCTCACAAGAAAGCGAGTTGAAGAAAGGTGGTCAGGGGCACTGTAATTCACAAACCTGCAGAGTTATGAATGACAGCTATCATCCAAAAATATATTGAAGTAAGTCTGCGAAGAGAACTGGAAATCGGGGCAGAATTTCAGGAAAACGATTTCAGGGGGTAGACTGGATATGCAATTAAAGCCTAGGAATAGAGGCAGAATGTCGACAATGATGCACTTGGCCAAAAAGGGCGTATGGGTTTTTTCCTGAATATATTCAGGAAAAAACGCATACGCCCTTTTTGGCCAACCAAGCAAGCGTGTAAAGGAAATCTGCACAACAATGAAGTCTCACTGCCCCTCCGTCAAAAGGACCATCTAAAGAAAGTTTAAAATCCAGAAAGGCAAGACAGGCCATGGAGAACAGCGAGCCTTGTTATGCTGAAGGGCGGGATGTAAATTGCCAACAGCCAATCTGGAGAAGTGTATGGTGTTTCCTGAAACACGTAGGAAACAAAGAAACACAGCCTATGGCACTTCCACTTATGGTCCTATAGCTTAGGGAAATTAAAATCAAAAACACACAGCCACCCCAAATTTGGGACGGCTCTACTTACAGGAACCTCATTTACGGTACAAGTTAAATATCCCAGAAAGTGAAATCTACGTCATCAGGCCCATCATGGCATAATGAGTGGATTCAGGTATGATGATTCTATGAGAAATAAGTCACACAGAAAAAGAAACTTCATAAGATATCACTAATACACGGAATGTAAACTTGGCTACACATGAACTGAATTCCAAAACAGAACAGGGTCTCAAATTTAGAAAACCAACTTATGCTTGCTTATGGGGAAAGGTGAGTTGGGGTGCTGCATAAAATCAGAGATTGAAATTAGCACAGATACCGTTCCATAAGCCAAATATATAATAGAAAAGACCTACTCCTTGCTCAACGAAATGGACTCAACACCCCATATTCAACGCCTGGGAAGATACCTGACAAGTAAGAATCTTAAAACCCATGGATTTATATGTCTCCATAAGCAAATCAAGCGTGTGTACAGCGGTCTAAACACAGCAGTGAAAATCAGATAAATCCCATTATCAAAATAAATTTCAAAAACAAAACAAAATGACAGTGAAATAGAGAGCAATTCTTAAATAATTCATTCAGGGCTTGTGATGCAACCTGGATTTACCACATCTACACCCAGAGCTGGGTGAGACATAAGGCTGGACACTTCAGGCTGATAGTATTGGTGAGTTTCGGTGAGCAACCGCAGACCCTTTGAAGTCATACTGCATGGTACCCATTCCATGGGTCCCAACTCTCCAGTTTTAAGGGATTCTTCCTTCAGCTAAAACATGCATGGGAAACACAGAGTATGGTCCCCCATGTAATTGGGAAACGTTTTCAAATGCATCTCAGTTTTCGTCCCCTAGTACTCGGGTTTACCATCCCAGACGCTTTACTAACACTCTCCACATTTGGAGAGTCAGTAC
>NW_021703491.1:0-1420 GCF_005190385.1 Monodon monoceros | reverse complement strand
TGTCCCATAATCCTAACCCGTACGCTAACACTAACCGTACCCTAACAAGTACGCACACCCTAAACCATTGTCATACCCTAACCTGTAACCTTAACCGTCCCCGTCCCCTAACCCTAACCCTAACCCTAACCCTAACCCTTAGCCGAAGCCTTACCATAACCCATCCCCTAATCCTAACCCGTACGCTAACACTAACCCGTGCCCTAACACGTACGCTCAACCTAAAACGTTGTCGTACCCTAACCTGTACCCTAAACTGTCTCCGTCCCCTAACCGTAATCCTAAACCTAACCCTAACCCTAACACTTACCCGAAGCCTTACCCTAACCTGTCCCCTAATCCGAACCCGTACGCTAACACTAACCGGTACCCTAACCCGTACGCTCACCCTAAACCGTTGTCATACCCTAACCTCTACCCTAAACCTTCACCGTCCCGTAACCCTAACCCTAAACCTAACACTTATCCGAAGCCTTACCCTAACCCCTCTCCTAATCCTAACCCGTACGCTAACACTAACCCGTAGCCTAACATGTACGCTCACCCTAAAACGTTGTCATACACTAACCTGTACCCTAAACCATCCCCGTCCCCTAACCCTAACCCAAACCATAACCATAACCCTAACACTTACCCGAAGCCTTACCATAACCCGTCACCTAATCCTAACCCATACGCTAAAACTACACCGTGCCTTAACACGTATGCTCACCCTAAACCGTTGTCGTACGCTAACCTGTACCCTAAACCGTCCCCGTCCCCTAATCCTAACCCTAACCCTAACCCTAACCCTAACCCTTACCCAAAGCCTTACCCTAACCTGTCCCCTAATCCTAACCGGTACGCTAACACTAAACCGTACCCTAACACATACGCTCACCCTAAACCGTTGTCGTACACTAACCTGTACCCTAAACAGTCCCTGTCCCCTAACCCTAACCCTAACATTAACCCTAAACCTAACCCTTACCCGAAGCCTTACCCTTACCCGTCACCTAATCCTAACCCGTACACTAACACTAACCTGTGCCCTAACGCGTACGCTCACCCTAAACCGTTGTCGTACTTTAACCTGTACCCTAAATCGTTCCCGTCCCGTAACCCTAAGCCTAACCCTAACCCTAACCCTAACCCTTATCCGAAGCCTTACACTAAACCGTCCCCTAATCCGAATCCGTACGCTAAATCTAACCCGTACCCTAAAACGTAAGCTCACCCTAAACCGTTGTCGTACGTTAACCTGTAACCTAAACCGTCCCCGTCCCCGTCCCTAACCCTAACCCTAACCCTAACCCTTACCAGAAGCCTTACCGTAACCCGTCCCCTAATCCTAACCCGTACGCTAACACTTACCCGTACCCTAACACGTACGCTCACATTAAATCATTATCGTACCCTAACCTGTACCCTAAACCGTCCC
>NW_021703490.1:0-1027 GCF_005190385.1 Monodon monoceros | reverse complement strand
AATACACTTGGCATTTCCATGTCCTTCTATCAATATATTATCCCCCCTTTCTCTGACAAAAGGAGATCATTTTTTAAAAGTAAATAAGATAATGGTTAACAACCTGCATTTCAGATTTATAAAGACTGAAGCTCAAACATTTATAGCCTCTGAAACTTGACATCAGTAAATTACCATTAATATTAGTAGGAATACTCAGTTAATTATAATATTATATGCTCACTCATTCAAATTAGAAACTAGTCTCTCCAGATAAATTAAGTTGAATTTACCAATTTAACTTAATAAAAATGTGTACACATACATATATAGTTTTATTCATTTCTCACTGTCTTTATCCTTATTCTGAATTCAGGTAATATTGTCTCTTATTTATAGTATTATAAAAATCCCAAGTGAGGTACTAACTTACCAAATGCAGCCACAACATCTACGAGAAAGTTCAGCCTAATAACTCTGCCATTCTTTTAACGGAAATCCTTATATTCCTTTCTGGTGTCTACAGTAAAAGCCTGGCCTCTAAATATTTAAAACAAATTCCTCTTGCTCTTCTTTCTCAGCTTCATCTCTGGGAACTCTCCACTTTCCTCCACCACCATGATGCTGCAATACTTATATTGTAAAGTTTCATGTTTGTATTTTTTTCTTCACACTATTCTCCACATCTGGTTAGAAATTCTCATTTCCTTCAACTGGCTAAATTTTATTTCTCACCCAAGCTATACTTCCAAATGATCTGAGATGAGGTGCTTCTAAAAATACTCATGCATGTGACACACCCCAAAATAAATAACCAAATTGTTTAGAAATGAAGCACTGGTATTGGGATTTTCATTTCTACTTCTCTCTAGGTGATTCTCATATGTGCAGGGTTGGAAAATACTAGTATAACTAAACTGAAATAGACATAGGCATTACTCAGCTCCATAGGGGTCACTCATTGCTTTCAGTCTGTATACTAGATTCACTGGATTTGCTTTTTCCCACCAAATTACAGAAAACCTAGGAGCAGGGGTAAAAAAAAAAA